>NC_081533.1:32413441-32663386 GCF_030273125.1 Centropristis striata
GGAAGAATACAAACTGGTTTGCTTTGTTTTTGTGGTTTTTGTCCAGTTTTGATCGCTTTTCTCGGGTTTATCTCGTCAGTAAAATACGAGGAACAAGTCAACAAACCAGGAAACCCAGAGACATGCCTGAAAACTTCTGTCTTTGTTCGTACGGAGTGGATATTGGTCCTTAGCGGCCGTTAGCTCGCAACGCCAGAGGAACAAACTCGAGCTAAGCTAAAGTTAGCTTCATAGTTAACATGTAAAAGATGTAAACAAACAGTTATTTAATTACTCTACTCATTTAATAGGCTTTTCCTTGTATTTATTATTATTATTATTATTATTATTATTAGATGTTATTGCAGTTGCTACTCATTTAATAGGCTTTTCCTTGTATTTATTATTATTATTATTATTATTATTAGATGTTATTGCAGTTGCTACTCATTTAATAGGCTTTTCCTTGTGTTTATTATTATTACTATTATTATTATTAGATGTTATTGCAGTTGCTACTCATTTAATAGGCTTTTCCTTGTATTTATTATTATTATTATTATTATTATTATTAGATGTTATTGCAGTTGCTACTCATTTAATAGGCTTTTCCTTGTATTTATTATTATTATTATTAGATGTTATTGCAGTTGCTACTCATTTAATAGGCTTTTCCTTGTATTTATTATTATTATTATTATTATTATTATTATTAGATGTTATTGCAGTTGCTACTCATTTAATAGGCTTTTCCTTGTATTTATTATTATTATTATTATTATTATTATTAGATGTTATTGCAGTTGCTACTCATTTAATAGGCTTTTCCTTGTATTTATTATTATTATTATTATTATTATTAGATGTTATTGCAGTTGCTACTCATTTAATAGGCTTTTCCTTGTATTTATTATTATTATTATTATTATTAGATGTTATTGCAGTTGCTACTCATTTAATAGGCTTTTCCTTGTATTTATTATTATTACTATTATTATTATTATTAGATGTTATTGCAGTTGCTACTCATTTAATAGGCTTTTCCTTGTATTTATTATTATTATTATTATTATTATTATTATTAGATGTTATTGCAGTTGCTACTCATTTAATAGGCTTTTCCTTGTATTTATTATTATTACTATTATTATTATTATTATTAGATGTTTTTGCAGTTGCATTTTTTTTCGTTTATTATTATAATATATTGTCTATTATTCATATAAAAAAATATCTTAAATTAATTAACACATTTTATGTAATTTATTTATTGCATTATTTTACCAATATCAACTAGATGTTTTTGTTCTATTTAGTATTTTATAATTTTATTATTATTATTATTATTATATTTGTATTTTTTATGTAAAATGTATAGTATAATATAAGTTTGTATATATTATTTCTTGAATAATTTTTGTTTCTTGTTTTACTATTAATATAATAATTATTATTAATATTAATTATTACTAATATATTATTATTAAGTATTTGATTGTTATTGCAGTTACAGTTTTCTCACTTATAATATGTTGTGTATTTATTTATGTTAAAAAAAAGTATCGAATGAAGTTTATTTCTTATACTTGTTAAATAAAATACTTGTTTTATGATTTTTTATTATTATTTTTCCAATATCAACTACAAATTTTTCTTGTATTATTATTATTATTATTTGATAGTTATTACAGTTAGTTATGTTCTTTTATCATTATTATATATAGTGTATCATTTATGTAAAATGTATTTTAAATTAACGTTTATGTATTTTATTGTGTTATTTTACCAATATCAACTGGATATTTTTTTCTGTTCATTATTATTATTATTATTATTATTATTATTATTATTATTATTATTATTATTATTATCATAATTTATCTCTAATATTATTTGATTGTTATTACAGTTAGTTGCTGTTTTTTTCTTTTATTATAATATATTGTGTATTATTTATATAAAACTTATCTTAAATTAACAAAGTTTATATATTTTATTTCTTGCATACTTGTACCAATGTCAACATAATTATTATTATTGTTATTATAAGTATCTTACATACCACATTTAATTGTTCATGCAAAAGGTAGTTAAAAAATATTGTTTTACTAATGGAAACTATTTTTTTTGTTGTATTATTATTATTATTATTATAATGATGATGATGATGATGATGATTATTATTATTTATGTATTGTTATTATAGTTAGTTACAGTTTTTTTCCATCATTATTAATATTATTATTATAATTTATTGTGTATTATTTATGAAAAAAAGTATTTTCCATTATCAACTACATTTTTCCATCTATTTCTTCTCATTCTTATTCTACAGTTAATATTATGTTCTTGTTATTACAGGTTGTGTCCAGCTGAGGGCGTCGTCCACCACAGAGTCTCTCAGCTCCGACTGTCTCAGTGGCGTCATGGCGTCCTCCAGCCGTCCGGAGCCAGAAGGTGAGCAGCTGATGTTCCTCCAGAAACACACACTCAGTTCTGTTACCTTCTGTTAAACGACCTAACAAGATGTTTCAGGGCGTTGTTTGCTCTTTTCTCTGTGTTTTTGTATTTCTCTATAAATCTATAAGTCCTGCAGCTCTGTGGAATCAGCACAATCACAGCTAGAGGTGGCAACAGCTCAAAAATCTTTGTGCAGAATAACACAGTTAGAAAGACAGAAATCCACTGAAAAAGGAAAAAAAACGCAAGTTGAACTTCTTTTATAAATTATTTTTTTGAATGGAATAAAATGGAATTTAAATATCGACCCTTTTCAAGTCCCACAGGTGTCATGAACCTGAAAAAAATGTACAAAATAAAAAAAAATACAAAAAATACCTAAACTTATACAAAATTACAGAGGAAAACACTAAATGCCCCCCCCCCCCCCCCCCAAAAAAGAAAAGAAAAACATTTTACCAAAAAAAGACCAAAAAAAGTTTCTCCACATTTTAAATTTCACATACATAATAAAGTGATTCTGACAGAAATATCAATATTTTAAGCTTTGTTTTGGTCACTTTTTATAATGGAAACGTTCAGAACCGATGATCCATTCAAGGACTGTGGGAAAGTTCAAACTGTGACGACAATGCATGTTTTGAGTGAGTTTTTTTCTACGATAAACGGTGTAGTTTTGGCGATCTCTCAAGACCACGCACACATTTCATTCAAACAGAGTTCAGGTTGTTAAACGATTGCTGGAAGAAATAAAAAAAAATGAAAATAAATGGATACACACCAAGGTTATTATAGTTAACGAAAACTAATGAAATAACGAAAACTAGAATTGAAAAAACATTTTCGTTAACTGAAATAAAAATAAAAACGGGAGTTTTTTAAAAAACGATAACTAACTGAAACTGTATTGTGTGGTTACAAAACTAACTAAAACTAACTAAAATTATAGTGAAAATGTCCTTAGTTTTCGTCTTTGACAACTTTTTTCATACATAAACCTTTTTGGTTGATATGAAATCTATTTCATCTATCTGGTTTTATGACTTAGTATATTTATTGGGGCTGAGATGGATCAGACAAAGGAAATAAAGGAAACATTTATTGTGACTTATTGAATCTGGCACCCAACAAATACCCCATTACAAAAAACTAAAACTAACACTAAAACTAATAAACACTAAACTAAAACTAAGCATTTTCCAAAAAATAAAACTAATCAAAACTAGCAAACCCACTCTAAAAACTAATTAAAACTAACTGAATTTGAAAACAAAAAATTGACAACGAAATTAAAACTAAAACTAATGAAAAATCCAAAACTATTATAACCTTGATACACATCCCGAGCATGTCTTTCTGACCTATACATCTTTTATGTGAATCTCTTAAAGCTGCTTCAGTGTGTAAATTGTGTTTTACGAACTGTTTTTCTCTCCTTCAGGCTCCTCAGTCGGCCTCTCTCTTCTCCCTCTGAGGCGGCTGTCTGTCCACCTGGTGGACTGCTTGAAACACCCGGCGCCGACCAGCCCCCCGACCGCTGAGCCGAGTCCCGCCAGCGTCGAGGTGGAGCTGAAGGAGGAGGAGGACGAGCAGCCGGACACCAACACCATAAACCTGCAGCCGGACACCAACACCATAAACCTACGTTGCTTTAAATTAGAACTGGAAGAGTCGGAGAATGACAGCAGAGACCGTGACTGGGAGGAAACTAAGACAGAGGAAGCGGACGAGCTGCAGCCGAGTAACGCTGGAAACGATCCAGCAGGAACCGGATCCCCCAGACCGCCTGAGTCCATCAGAACAGCCGCAGTCCGTCTGTCAGAGGAGCAACAAGAGGAGGCGAACCAGACTGATACAAACTCACTAAATGATGCTACTGCGGAGGAACAAGAAGCCGGAGACCCAGCTGAGCCCCAAGGTGGAGGTAAATGTTTCTTTAAAGTCATCTCAGTGTTTTAAAAACAATCTTAGACTCAATCCATAGACTGTTTAAATAATGAACCTAGTCACCGTGACATCACCCACTGGTATGTGGCCCTTATTTGGACTTCATGTTAGCATTAGCTGGATGTTAATTTTGGCAAAAAAACAATAACAAAATGTTCATTACTGACCGCAAAAAATGAACAGCGACTCCTTGGAGTGTCTGTTAGTCCAACCAAACACTGAACAAGACATTTTAATGAACATAACATTTGAATAAACTGTCATTAAGTGAAAATACAGTAAAAGTTATGAGAACAAACGGGTTATATATAATTTTATTGACACGTTGCTGTGGATACGCATTGTTCTGGTTCTCTCCTGATGACGGCTCAACCTGTTAGCCACCTGTCAATCAAAGGTAGCCCCGCCCCAAAACATGATTCTTTATCTTCTATTTTCTTCTAAATGGGGCCATTATTATTATAACTATTAACAACAAATTGTCTTGAAGAAGCTGTTTTACTAGCCATTGAGACTATAGTGTTGTCCTAAAAAAATTCTTAGTTAATAAATCAAGTGAGAAGTTTTCTCATTTTGCAATGAAACGAATGGACAGAAACTGAACTTTATCTGAGCATTTCTGTCTTTTTTCTCTTAATGCAGAGAAGAAGAAGAAGAAGCGGCAGAAAGAAGCATCAGAAGCCCGACATCACTGCGAGCATTGCGGGAAATCCTTTGCAAGAAGAAGCAACGTCACCAGACACCAGAGGAACCACTGCAGCACGGCGCCGAGCCAGCTGGAGTCGGATCGGGAGGTGTTTGCATGTCAGAAATGCAGCATGACTTTCCGGAGTAAACGCCACTTAAAGCTGCACATGCGCATTCACACGGAGGACAGCGAGAACCAGGAGGGGAGTAAAATATCTCCACGGGAGAGATGTCACGCCTGCAAGCAGTGCAACAAGAGCTTCTTCCTGCTCCACACCCTCCGGCAGCACCAGCTCATCCACACGGGGGAGAAGAGTTACAGCTGCGAGGTGTGCGGGAAGCAGTTCGGCAGGGAGGAAACGCTGAGGACGCACCAGCTCACGCACACGGGGGAGAAACCGTTTGAGTGTGAGACGTGCGGCAAGGCCTGCGCCAGGAAGGGAGACCTGAAAACACACATGCTGAGCCACTCGGAGGAGAGACCGCACCGCTGCAGCCGCTGCCCCAAGAGCTTCAAGCAGCTGACCAAACTGAAGCAGCACGAGCGCGTTCACACGGGCGAGAAACCGTACCAGTGCAAGCTGTGTCCGAAGCGGTTCAGGCTGCAGACAGCGCTGGTGACGCACCAGTACACCCACTCAGGGGAGAAACCCTTCAAGTGCACCCTGTGCCCCAAGGCCTTCAGCGTCAAGAACAACCTGAAGAAGCACCACATGATCCACACCGGGGAGAAACCGTACAGCTGCTCGCACTGCGCCAAGAGCTTCAGACTCCTGCAGCACCTGGTCATCCACGAGCGCAGCCACACCGGCGAGAAACCGTACAAGTGCGACAGATGTGGGAAAGCCTTCGCCCACCCGTCGGCCCTGAAAACACACCAGCAGAACCACAAGGAGAAACCGCCTGGCTGCTCCCTGTGCGGACATACCTTCACAGAGTTCACGGAGCTAGCCGGTCACGAGTGCAGTGACATGACAGAGAAACCACACCACTGCTCTCAGTGCGGGAAACGCTTCGTTCAGGCTGTGAACCTGAAGGCACACCAGAGGATTCACTCAGGGGAAAAACCCTATAACTGCAAAGACTGCGGGAAGCAATTTAACCACAAGGGCAACCTCACCAAACACTCACGCATCCACACGGGGGAGAAACCCTTCGAGTGTGGGGAGTGTAAGAGGGGCTTCAGGTTGCTGCAGCACCTCACCAACCACCAGCTGACTCACAGCAAGAAACACTGACTCTGGATCTGAGGATTTGGAAAAAAATGATTAGACCACCCTTGTTTTCTCCTTGCTTTCTTGTTCATTTTAATTCCTGGTAGAATGGAAAATGGCAAGCTGATATCTAACCATTTTCCATGGTTTTCTTGATCATTATTTTGGTTATTATCAAGAAAACCATGAAAAATGTAAAGATATCACCTCCTAAAATAAACTCTTATCAGCTAGTTTTGTTTGTATCATTATATTTGTCCAAACAAATGTACCTTTAGTTGTACCAGGCATTAAAATGAACAAAAAATTGAAGAAAACAAGGGTGGTCTAATCAATTTTTCCATGACTATGGTTTTTTTTTTTAAGCAATTGCCAAAAATGCACCATCCATCGTCGAAAGAAGCTGTAAAAACAGGCATTAAGTGTGTTTCGATTGAGAACTTTTTGGAAAGCGGCTGAGTGTTTTGGCTCCGCCCACTAGTTAGTTCCCCTCGGCCTCTGTTTCCAACTGAGTTCCAATAGGCGTGTTTCCATCAGTCGCTAGATTTGTCGCTAGTCGCTTTTCTCAAAAATAGTCTCTAGAGGGGTCTGAAAAGTCGCTAAATATAGAAAAAAAAGTTGCCAATAAGTTGGCATAGGAAACATGCTTTTTGTCTCTATATTTAGACTATTCAGACCCTCTAGAGAGTCTTTGTCTCTATATTTAGACTATTCAGACCCTCTAGAGAGTCTTTGTCTCTATATTTAGACTATTCAGACCATCTAGAGACTCTTTGTCTCTATATTTAGACTATTCAGACCCTCTAGAGACTCTTTGTCTCTATATTTAGACTATTCAGACCCTCTAGAGACTATTTGTCTCTATATTTAGACTATTCAGACCCCCTAGAGACTCTTTGTCTCTATATTTAGACTATTCAGACCCTCTAGAGACTCTTTGTCTCTATATTTAGACTATTCAGACCATCTAGAAAGTCTTTGTCTCTATATTTAGACTATTCAGACCCTCTAGAGACTCTTTGTCTCTATATTTAGACTATTCACACCCTCTAGAGACTCTTTGTCTCTATATTTAGACTATTCAGACCCTCTAGAGACTCTTTGTCTCTATATTTAGACTATTCAGACCCTCTAGAGACTCTTTGTCTCTATATTTAGACGATTCAGACCATCTAGAGACTCTTTGTTTCTATATTTAGACTATTCAGACCCTCTAGAGACTATTTGTCTCTATATTTAGACTATTCAGACCATCTAGAGAGTCTTTGTCTCTATATTTAGACTATTCAGACCCTCTAGAGAGTCTTTGTCTCTATATTTAGACTATTCAGACCCTCTAGAGAGTCTTTGTCTCTATATTTAGACTATTCAGACCATCTAGAGACTCTTTGTCTCTATATTTAGACTATTCAGACCTTCTAGAGAGTCTTTGTCTCTATATTTAGACCATTCAGACCCTCTAGAGACTCTTTGTCTCTATATTTAGACTATTCAGACCCTCTAGAGACTCTTTGTCTCTATATTTAGACTATTCAGTCCCTCTAGAGAGTCTTTGTCTCTATATTTAGACTATTCAGACCATCTAGAGAGTCTTTGTCTCTATATTTAGACTATTCAGACCCCTCTAGAGACTATTTGTCTCTATATTTAGACTATTCAGACCATCTAGAGAGTCTTTGTCTCTATATTTAGACTATTCAGACCATCTAGAGACTCTTTGTCTCTATATTTAGACTAGTCAGACCCTCTAGAGAGTCTTTGTCTCTATATTTAGACTATTCAGACCGTCTAGAGAGTCTTTGTCTCTATATTTAGACTATTCAGACCATCTAGAGACTCTTTGTCTCTATATTTAGACTAGTCAGACCCTCTAGAGAGTCTTTGTCTCTATATTTAGACTATTCAGACCCTCTAGAGACTCTTTGTCTCTATATTTAGACTATTCAGACCCTCTAGAGACTCTTTGTCTCTATATTTAGACTATTCAGACCATCTAGAGAGTCTTTGTCTCTATATTTAGACTATTCAGACCATCTAGAGACTATTTGTCTCTACATTTAGACTATTCAGACCCTCTAGAGACTCTTTGTCTCTTTATTTAGACTATTCAGATCATCTAGAGACTATTTGTCTCTATATTTAGACTATTCAGACCCTCTAGAGAGTCTTTGTCTCTACATTTAGACTATTCAGACCCTCTAGAGAGTCTTTGTCTCTATATTTAGACTATTCAGATCATCTAGAGACTATTTGTCTCTATAATTAGACTATTCAGACCCTCTAGAGAGTCTTTGTCTCTATATTTAGACTATTCAGACCCTCTAGAGACTCTTTGTCTCTATATTTAGACTATTCAGACCCTCTAGAGACTCTTTGTCTCTATATTCAGACTATTCAGACCCTCTAGAGACTCTTTGTCTCTATATTTAGACTATTCAGACCCTCTAGAGAGTCTTTGTCTCTATATTTAGACTATTCAGACCCTCTAGAGACTCTTTGTCTCTATATTTAGACTATTCAGACCCTCTAGAGACTCTTTGTCTCTATGTTTAGACTATTCAGACCATCTAGAGAGTCTTTGTCTCTATATTAAGACTATTCAGACCCTCTAGAGACTCTTTGTCTCTATATTTAGACTATTCAGACCATCTAGAGAGTCTTTGTCTCTATATTTAGACTATTCAGACCATCTAGAGACTATTTGTCTCTATATTTAGACTATTCAGACCCTCTAGAGACTCTTTGTCTCTATATTTAGACTATTCAGACCCTCTAGAGACTCTTTGTCTCTATATTTAGACTATTCAGACCCTCTAGAGACTCTTTGTCTCTATATTTAGACTATTCAGACCCTCTAGAGACTCTTTGTCTCTATATTTAGACTATTCAGACAATCTAGAGAGTCTTTGTCTCTATATTTAGACTATTCAGACCTCCAGAGGCCGAAAGTTCAACTTTCACAAGAGTTTAAAAATGGTTTAAGAACGCGTCCTTTCTGTCAGCCTGTCTGAAGCTAAAACAGTTATTCTAGTTATACTTTAAAATTATATAAAGACTAGAAATGTTTGTTTTGTTGGTGCTGCTGCTGATTCTCTTCATTACGTGCCTTTAATTTACATGTTATGTTGTTATATATTATACCAACCAAACGCTGTGTAACTGTACTGTGATTATTATTTATTTTGAAAATGATAATAAATGAAAAATCTGAAAAAAACATTTCTGTGGAGATTTTATTTACGTATCTGTTGCACATGAAAGAGGATCAAAACAAAGCAACAATAGACAATTTTATTAATTCAAGGTTTAAATTTATTAGAATTATTGTGACTTATTTCATACTTTTTTTAAAGATTATTATTTTTTCATTTTTATTTTTTATTTTCAATTTTTTGCTCCATGTCTTTGCGCTAACATTTTCCACCTGCTTTCACTCATTGTGCTAAGCTAAGCTAACACTCCCCCCTACTTTTACTGATTGCAGATTGGAAAAAATACCAAGTTGGGTAACTTTTCCCCACATCGGTCCTCAGAAACAGACTCTCTGTCCTGGACCAGGTCCTCTTGTGGCTCATATGTTTGTTCCTGTCCCTGTTTTTTTTGTATCTCTGCTGCCGGTAAGAGCTGCAGTGAGTCAGTGAGTCAGTGAGTGGGCGGCAGAGACTCACAGAACAACAAACAGCCTGCAGGTCGATCAGAGGTCAGAGGTCACTCAGCGGGGCGAGGTGAAGCCTTAAAGCTCGGCTTCGTCGTCAGAGAATCATTCAGTCTTCACTCAGAAACAAAGATGGAGGCACTCAGAGTTCTCGTCTGTCTCAGTCTGATCTGTGCAGCTTCAGCGAACGTGAGTCAATATTTTATTATTTGTTTAATTTCTCTGTTTTCTTGTTTTTTTTTATCTGTATTTACTCATAAGATAAAACTTTATTTATCCTGTGGGAAAATACTTTTATTTTGAAAAGTCTTTATAATGTAAAAAATGCCACATATTTGTTGAACAATGTAACAAAATATAGGATTCGTTAATAGGACTTGATGTAAAAAATGGTATTTATGGATTAAAAACTGAAGTTTTCCAAACAAGACCAGATCAGCCATATATTGTAAAGAAAAAAAAAAGTACAGAGAGAGAAATTTTAAAGTTATTAAATATATATATATATATATATATATATATATATATATATTATTAAAATAATTTTAAATGTTTTTTTTCCAACAATTTTTTAAAGCTATTTTTGTAATTATTTTCAGTGTTTTAGAATCTAAATTACTTATGCTTTATGTCATAGGTTTATGCATTGTTGTTGTTTTTGTTAATTATATGAATAATGTAAAAAAAATGTTTTCTTCCAACAGTTTTTATAAGATATTTCTCTAGTCATATTTCAGTTTTTAATTTAACATTATGACATTCTCTGTGTATATATAACTGTTTTTGGTAATAATAATAATAATAATAATAATAATAATAATAATGATAATGTGCAAATAAATGTAGTTTTCCACCATAAAAGTTCAGTTTTTTTAAATGTATTTAATACCTAGGTAAGCATACAAACTAACTAATATTATTCTATATTATAATATTTTAATAATATTTTTTATATAGTATAATAAAATTATTAAATATTTTTACCTATAGGACACCTTTAAAAGACAAAAAAAAATGTATTCGACCGCAAAAGTAAGATAAAATAAAAAAGATAAAAACTGCCAAACTTTTATAGTGACAAGACCATTAAAAAACAATAAATAAGAAAAAATCAAATGAATTCAAGCAATAAAAAGATAAAACCATATCAAAGGAAGTGTATTCAGTTGTTAATGACGAGTAAAAGTAAAAACGAATATAACGGTGTGTAAAAACTATTTGTATTTACATACATAATGCTGTTAAACAGCTGTTTTTTTCATTTGCAATAAAAATTATTTAATGTGTTATTATTCCCCTCAAAACAAGACAAGAATCAACCTTAACTTTATGAAACTGAATGATTTCCTTGATTTGTGTAAATGTATTTTAGTGCAGGAAATAATATAATATATATATATATATATAATATATAAAATAATATAAATGGTTTATAAACTAATTATTAACCATTTACAAAGTGCCATACATATTTAATCTTTAAAGGTTTTCAAACACTTTCTTAAAGGTATATGAATCATTTTTTGAATAATTTACATACTTGAAGATTGGTGTTAAAATGTGTTATAATGAGTGCAAACCTATTAATAAACTAATAATTATAATGTACTTGTTTGTTAATGGTAAAGTAACTATCAACTTACATTAATATACCATCTATTTGCCATTTATAAATCATAGTTCAACATTTTTAAATGGTCTATTTACCTTCTATAAGTGATGGTTATTGTAAAGTGTTACCACAAATTTTATTGTTTTGATTGCATTTCTTTAACTTTATTAGAATGATCCTATAATGAAAAATATCATCTCTCTCTCTCTCTCTCTCTCTCTCTCTCTTTCTCTCTCTCTCTCTCTCTCTCTCTCTCTCTCTCTCTCTTTCTCTCTCTCTCTCTTTCTCTCTCTCTCTCTCTCTCTCTCTCTCTCTCTCTCTCTCTCTCTCTCTCTCTCTCTCTCCCCAGTCTCCCATTGACCCCAGAGGAACCCGTCCGGTGGAGCAGGGCACCAGAAATGAAAAATGTGCCACGGAGAGGGATTGGCCTTTCTGCACAGACGACCAATGGGTAAAAATAAAATTCAAAATCACATTTCTGTTAACCCTCTGAACCCCAGTGAGCTGATTCAAGGCGTTTTTCTCCTGTCCTCTCCTCTCTGATCTGTGTAAACAGAATGAGGAGAAGAGAGATGTTGATTCATGTCAGGAAAGGAACTAAATGTGCAAAAAAAAAAAGATGTAAAATCACCAAAAAAGGATAGAAATTGACAAAAAAGATGAAAAATGACTAAAATGACACAAAATTACAAAAAACTATGGAAAATGACCCAAAAAACATTTTTCTCCACATATTGTACATATTCTCAGTATTGTCATGTTTCCAGCCTCTCCTGTCCTCTCCTCTCAGCTCTGTGTAAACAGCCTCTCCTGTCCTCTCCTCTCCTCTCTGTGTAAACGGCCTCTCCTGTCCTCTCCTCTCTGCTCTGTGTAAACAGCCTCTCCTGTCCTCTCCTCTCTGCTCTGTGTAAACAGCCTCTCCTGTCCTCTCCTCTCTGCTCTGTGTAAACAGCCTCTCCTGTCCTCTCCTCTCAGCTCTGTGTAAACAGCCTCTCCTGTCCTCTCCTCTCTGCTCTGTGTAAACAGATTCTCAGCAGAATCAATCATGTCTTCAGTGTCTCAGGAGCAGAATTTAATGTTTTTAACAGGATCTGGTTCGTGCAAACACTTGAATAAAGAGATATTGACACAAATATCAACATTTAATACAAGTTTTGGTCACTTTTTATAACGGAAACTTTCGTAAATGATGATCCGTTTTAAGGACTATCAGAAAGCTCAAATTTCGAGTATAATTTTTACAGTTTTCCTACGATAAACAGTGGATTTTTAAATCTTTTAACCCTTTGATGCACAACATGGGTCTAAAGTGACCCGACAGAGTTTTTATGTTCTATATCTCTATTCCAGGTTTTCCTCAATTGGTTTGTTTTTGATCATCATACATCCTATTTTTATGTTTTCCTTTATTTATTTTGAATAGAATCCCTTTTTCTGTCACTACTCTTCTAATGCACAACATGGGCGAAAAATGAGCCATATCCATTTTTTAGCTAAGTAGCTTGTTAAGCTAACTTCTTAGCTAACTTCTTGGCTAAGTATTTAACTAAGTAGCTTGCTAAGCTAACTACTTAGCTAACTTCTTGGCTAAGTAGTTAGCTTAGCAAGCGACATAACCAAGTAGTTAGCTATGTAATAATACAAAAACTTTTTTTCTTCATGAATGATTAGAAGCAAAATGAAAATAATGATCTGTTTTTATCAAAAACAAGATATTTAAACATACTTAGAATATTCAATCATAAAATAAGTTGATATCAAAACAGATAGCACAGAAACACACAGCAAGCATTAAATAACAGGGGAAATAAATGCGGGTCCTTTTTTACCCATGTTGAGCATCAAAGGGTTAAAGAAAACGTACTGCTGCAGTTCAGAGGGTTACGATTAAAAACGTTTAAATCCACTGCAAGATGTTGTGAGCTAAAAGCTAAAAGCATTTTTTTCTCCCCGCCTCGCCTCCCTCAGGGCCCTAAATGCCCGTCCGGCTGCAGGATTCTGGGCCTGATGAACAAAGACGACCACGACCTGCTGAAGAGGATCGAGAAGATCCGCAGCCTCCTGGACCAGAACAAGGCCAAGCACCGCTCGGCTGACCAGGCGTCCAAACAGACCTACGACTACCTGAAGGAGAGGCTCACCACGGATTCTGGTTAGTATGTGTCTGTGTGTCAAGTTGGTTTTGTTAATTATATGAATAATGTAAAAAAAAAAACATTCAAGATATTTTAATTATGGAAAATTTTTCACAGAGACTTTTTTAAAAATGTTTTCTTCCAACAGTTTTTATAAGATATTTCTCTAGTCATATTTCAGTTTTTAATTTAACATTATGATATTCTCTGTGTATATAACTGTTTTTGGTAATAATAATAATAATAATAATAATAATAATAATAATAATAATAATAATAATAATGATAATGTGCAAATAAATGTAGTTTTCCACCATAAAAGTTCAGTTTTTTTAAATGTATTTAATACCTAGGTAAGCATACAAACTATCTGTAATATTATTTTATATTATAATATTTTAGTATTTTTTTTATATATTATAATAAAATTATTAAATAATTTTACCTATAGGACACCTTTAAAAGACAAAAAAAAATGTATTCGACGGCAAGAGTAAGATAAAATAAAAAATAAAAAACATAAAAACTGCCAAACTTTTAAGACCATTAAAAAACAATAAATAAGAAAAAATCAAATGAATTCAAGCAATAAAAAGATAAAACCATATCAAAGGAAGTGTATTTAGTTGTTAATGACAAGTCAAAGTAAAAACGAAGATAATAACGATTTTGTGCACAAAATCTATATAAATCTCCTGCAGCTCTGTGGATTCAGCACAATCATGGCTAGAAGTGGGAACAACTCCAACATGTCTTTGAGCTGAATAACACAGTTAGAATGACAGAAATCAGAAAAAATGAAAAATTGTAATAGATGAGAATTGGTATATAAACACTTTTTGGTGCTAGAAGTGTCACGAATGTTGTAAAAAAAAGTAACAACACAAAATCAGGGAAAAAAGACATAAAATCAGGAAAAAAAGACACAAAATCTTCCAAAAAAAAGACACAAAATTACCACAAAAAATGTTTAAAATCACAAAAAAATTCCCCCCAAAAAAAGACACAAAATTACAGACAAAGACATAAAATCACCCAAAAAAGACTCAAAATTGCCCCCAAAAAACCCACAAAATTCCCAAGAAAGACACAAAATTACCCAAAAAAGACATTAAGTAACCAAAAAAGACCTAATTTACCAAAAAAGACCTAATTTACCAAAAAGAGAGGTAAACTCACCCAAAAGAAGACACAAAATTACCAAAAATAAAACCGTAAAATCACAAAAAAATTAGCAAAAAAAGACACAAAATTACAGAAAAAGACATAAAATCACCCAAAAAAAGACTCAAAATTGCCCCCCAAAAAAACACAAAATTCCCAAGAAAGACACAAAATTACCCAAAAAAAAGACATTAAGTAACCAAAAAAGACCTAATTTACCAAAAAATACCTAATTTACCAAAAAGAGAGGTGAACTCACCCAAAAGAAGACAAAACCTTTGTAAAACGAATCAAAGTTTCTCCATGTTTTAAATAACAGTATCACTATCTTAAGCTTCGTTTTGGTCACTTTTTATAACGGAAATGTTCGTAACCTAGGACCGTCGGAAAAGTTCTAAATTTTTTTTTGACTTTTTTACTTAAAAAAATGTTTCCAGCCTCTCTTGTCCTCTCCTCTCTGATCTGTGTAAACCCATGCAGTGAATTGAATGGGGGGTTTGATGAAAGTTAGTACAATTTCATGCTAGTTTTGGGTATTTTTCTCTGATTGTGTTCATTATAAATGATCCATTCAAGGACGGCCCGAAATCTGTTAATATGTCTAATCATTTCTTTGTGTTTACAGTTCTTGACTGTGATAATTAAAAAGTAATTTAGGGGATTTAAAAAAAAAAGATGACATGCTTTTTATGCCTGCAGCATTGAAAGTTTTAAAGGAGGAGTTAGTGAGAAACATCAACTGGAATTAGTTATTAAAGAAGAGATTATTGTTACAATTTTTGTTCATTCTGCTGAATTTACGAAGAACAAGATGAGTTTGCATTGACAGAAAAGAGGCTGAGATACACTACTGGTCAAAAGTTTTAGAACACACCAACTTTTCCAGAATTTAATTGAAAATGATGCAGTTTAATGTCTCAGTGTACTCTGAAATTAATGCACATTTGCAACATTTAAAATTCTTGATTGAGCATGATAGTGTTTTGAAACTAAAAAAAATGATTCAAAATCACATTTTATGTTGGACTAAAGGACTAAAAAAACCCACAAAATTCCCAAGAAAGACACAAAATTACCCAAAAAAGACATTAAGTAACCAAAAAAGACCTACTTTACCAAAAAAGACCTAATTTACCAAAAAGAGAGGTGAACTCACCCAAAAGAAGACACAAAATTACCAAAAAACCTTTGTAAAACGAACAAAAGTTTCTCCATGTTTTAAATAACACAGAAGTATCACTATCTTAAGTAAAAAAAGTAAAAAAAAGATTCAAAATCACATTTTATGTTGGACTAAAGGACTAAAAAAAGACACAAAATGACTAAAAAAAGACACAAACTGACCAAAAAAAGACACCAAAAGACACAAAATGATCAAAAAAAGACACCAAAAGACACAAAATGACTAAAAAAAGACACCAAAAGACACAAAATGATCAAAAAAAGACACCAAAAGACACAAAATGACTAAAAAAAGACACAACGTTACCAAAAAAGACACAAAATGACCAAAAAAAAGACACAAAATGACAAAAAAAAGACACAAAATGACCAAAAAAAGACATGAAAAGAATTCAAAAATGGACAAAATAGCCCAAGACTCCATAGAGTTAAGTTGTTAACCCATTTCTTGTTCCCTGAAAAAGGCCTACTTGTATAATTCTGAAATGTACATTATTTTTCAGTTTTGGTTAAGCTTACCTTTTTTTATTTACCTCTGGCAGTTCACCACTTACCTTTGGACCCTTTCAAGCTGTTCATTTGACTTGAACTGCTTGAATTTCAATAAAAAACTGGAAAAATTGGGGTGTTCTAAAACTTTTGACCGGTAGTGTATGAAATGTTTATGACACGTTCCTCCACCAGGTCACGACAACAACTACTACGACCTGGCCCAGCGTCTCCGTCAGAGGATCACCGAGATGAAGATCAAGATCGACCGCCAGCTGAGGATCCTGGCGGCCCTGAAGGACCGGGTCAAGGACCAGGTGGTGGAGATGCAGCGGCTGGAGGTACAGTAGATAATAACGCAGCTTCACAAAACTGTCAAAAGTGTCTTTTTTCACACTTATTTACACATATTGTGGTTGATGAAGCGTTTAGATCGTTTAACCCATTAAGGCCTAAAACGGCTGGAAAAAATGCCTGTAAAACCTCTGGGCGATTTTGAAAGAACCCCCTAAAACCTGAAGTTTTTCTGGAAATTCAACAGAAGATTTTTCAGCCTCTGTAGCAGATAGAAATTAAATTCAAAAAGTATTTGAGAGCTTATACCCGTGGCTTTCATGAGAAGTTGAGTTTATTTGTCCAAACCTTCAATAAAGTTTTTTTTTTTAAATCAACAAACTCAGCAAATGTTACATTTGACTGAATAAAAAATCCTATGCATAATACTAATACATGCCCATTAGCAAGATGCTAACATGATATGACCATTGGAAGAAATAGACATAGTTCTCATTGGCCTACTCTAATAAAAATAATAATAAATAATAATAATAATAATAAATTTTATCTATATTGAACTTTTCAGGGTACTCAACGACGCATAAAGTAATATAAGACATAAACAGTCATGATTTCTTATATCATCATCACAATCAATTAGTATTATTATTTTTAATATATTATTAATAATATTATTATTATCTCCAGATGGCCACAAATCTGTCTGTTCTTTGGTGAAAATATGTCGTCTAAAAACATATTCCTCATCCATAAATGCCGGTCGATTGGTTCCGAGGGTTCAAAGTCGGATCAGCAATAAAATCATCGGTGCTGTTTTCATCAGATCTCTTCCGTCACTTCCTGCTGAGCTCCTCCGCTATAGTCGTCTTCCTCCATGATTTATAAGTTCTGGAAAAGTCCCATGTTGCATTGCGACACTCCCAAATGTATTCTGATGCATTTCATTGGCCAAGAGACCGAAAATAGGTGGAAAAAAATACAAATACTACAAAACAACGTATCCGCTTTCCAGGCTTTAATGGTAGAATAACGCAACAGCGCTCTCGGTTTTAATGGTAGAAATGTGGTAATGATTTCCTGCCTTACATGGGTTAAACATCAAACGTCATATTAAATGTTTTTTAAGCTTTATGTTTTCTTGGTTAAGGATGTGCTTGAATTCAGACATACTACTTTACAAATGCTTGATTTTCAGCATCATCTGGTGTTTTATTAATCTAAATGTTCTTGTTTGTTTATTGTCTCCTGGTGTCTCAAACCAGACAAATAATACAAAGTAGATACAACACCTGCACTATAAACATTAGAATTACCGGAAAAAAAAGTAGAAATTACCAAAAAAAAGTCTGAATTACCATAAAAAAAGTCTAAATTACCAGAGTCTAAATAACCAGAAAAAAAGGTAGAATTACCAGAATGAAGTCAAATTTACAATAGAAAAGTAGAAATTACAAAATAAAGTCCATATAACCAGGGGAAAGTAGGATTACCAGAAAAACAGTAAAAATCACGAGGAAAAAAAGTCTAAATTAGCAGAAAAAAAGTCTAAATGACCAGAAAAGGGTCTAAATAACCAGAAAAAAGTCTAAATTACCAGAAAAAAAGTCTAAATTACCAGAATAAATGGTCTAAATTACCAGAAAAAAAGTCTAAATTACCAAAAATGTGAAAAATACAAAAAAAAGTATAAATTGTGCGTCAGGATATCGTGTTGGGAAGTCATCGAAATAACGCTGCTAAAAGTTCATCTTTTTTATGTTTCATTCAGAAACATTGGGAGCAGAGAACCTTGTTGTTTGTGAAAGTTTGATAAAATGCTGCAGTTTCAGACAATTGATAAAACAATTCTTGATTGGATTTTATTTTGTGAAACAAAATGCAGTTAAACAGTTAAATTGCAATATATTGTATCAATACTCACCATATCACAAAATGCTTAAAATCGTAATAACATTGTATTGTGACTCAAGTATCGGGGTAAAATTGTATCGTGGGGCTGATATGCTGATTCACACCTCTATAAAGAAATATAGTGAATTTTGTTTTTCTCTTTTGCATTTATAATAACAATTTAAATGTTTTACATAGGCTTTGAGGAGCTGCACGCTTGTTTTATTAGCTTTGTAAACTGTTCCTGCAGCAGTTAGAAGTTAGAAAAGTACTTGGCCATACAATTTTTACAGATAAATATTTTTTTTTACATTTGAATAAAATTGAATTTTTATATAAACACTTTTCCAGGTTCGCACAAGTGTCACAAATGTTGTAAATAACAACACAAAATTGCCCCCCAAAAAACACAAAATGATTGAAACGACACAAAATTAACAAAGAAAACACAGAATTACCCCCAAAAAGATGCATAATAACCCAAAAAGATACAAAATGACAAAAAAAGTATGTAAAATGAACAAAAAAAGTTTTTCTATGTTTTAAATAACAAGATTTTTACAATCGATCGATAAATTAAGCCAAAATATAATGTTGAGAAACAATTTCTCTTGACCTTTTGGTAGACAAACCCAGAACAACTAAACAAGAAAATTACATTTTGATTATTCATTATGAATATGGAATGAAATATGGATTTTCTGCAAATAACATCAAACTGGTAATTTTTTCTTGTTTTGAAATTATTTGCAAAGATCATTATTCAGTTCTCTAAAGTTTCTTTGAGACAAAAAGGTCGGTGTCATCTGCAAACAGTCGTAGAAATTCGATGCTAGATGCTGCAAAGATCATTTCTATGGGAAATAATAAAGGCCTGTGTGTGGATCCCTGAGGTACACCATATCTGTTTTTTATTTTTTAAATCTGTAAGGCAGAACAGATGTTTCAGCCTTTATTTGTTCACAATATGAACACAGATTTCTGCAGAGTCTGTGCATGTAAACACGCTTATCCTTTTGTTTTTGTCTCCTCTGTCAGGTTGATATCGATATCAAGCTCCGTTCCTGCAAAGGATCCTGCAAAAGCTACACCGAGCACACGGTGGACCACGACAGCTACGTGGTCCTGGACAAACACGTAAAGACCTTAAAACTTTCTTGGTTTAATCAAAATCTGTTATTGTTGTTTTCACAGAAACAGCAAATCTGAAACAGGATTTTTAGTTACTTTCTTTGAATTTTTTTTTTTTTTTTTTTTTTTTTTTTAATGTCCTGACAAACATAGTCTTAGTATAATACCTCCAATGTCCATTTAGTGAATAACTTTAAGAGTAAAAATACACCTTTTTTTTTCTTTAAACCATCAAGTGTTCAGAGCTTTTTTAAAGAATTGATGGTTAGATAAATTGTGTCAATAAATTCTAAGATCTGAGGGCTTATTTTATAGAATTATTATTGTTAGTTTTATTATGTTTAATCAAAATACAAATGTTAAGAAGAATAGTTAAACATTTTTTAATCTAATGCTTCATATCCAATTGGTTTCGACATAAATTACAGCACATCTTAGAAATAACTTTCCATTTCATAGTACTTTTTAAAAAAATCAATAGAAATTTATACACAAATCTACACTGAAAATTTCAGCAGGTTGAAAATTTTCATTATTGACTTTTTTGATGGTTTTAGAAGACGCTTACTCTTTCTGTCTGGTTCCAGGTGAGCCAGCTGGACGCCCAGGCGCCTCAGAACATCGAGTCTGTGAAAACGTTGTACGTGATGAAGAGCCGGTTGATGCAGGACTCCGACCCGAACTCCAACTTCAAGACGAAGGTCGTGGGCGGTGTTGCGACAGGAGAGCAGACAGTAGATGTGTTCCATGATGTGAGGAGCTCTTTGTCTCTTAGAAGTCCTGTTGTAGGACTAACCGTTATTTGGCTACCATCAGTACTAAAACACAACTTTTCTCTCCCAGGTGACGACCAACGAGCTGATCCTGGAGCAGGAAGGCTCCTCCTCCGCCCCGGCAACCATCTCCAAGACCTCAGGTGATTCCTACCTTTCGTCTACATCCTCCTCCTCCTCCTCCTCCTCCTCCTCCGCGCATTCCGGCGCTTCCGATTCATCCAGATCCATCACTGAGCTCGGAGGAGGAGGAGGAGGAGGAACTGGAGGTTTCTTCGCCGGAGGGTTCGAGCCGTCCAGTACGAGCCACGTGACCACCGTCTCCTGCACCAAGAGCTTCAGGACAGTCGTCACGCACACGAAGGACGGGCCGGTGGAGACGACGGAGGAGGTGATCGGGGGAGGCCCGGAGTGCCAAACCATGGCGGGTCTCAACAAGGGAAGCATGTCCTCCTTCTTCCCCGGCCTCACCCACACATCCTCCTCCTCCTCCTCCTCCTCCTTCCCCGACCTCGCCCACACATCCTCCTCCTCCTCCTTCCCCGGCCACACCCACACATCCTCCTCCTCCTCCTCCTTCCCCGGCCACACCCACACATCCTCCTCCTCCTCCTCCTCCTCCTCCTCTTATTCTACCTCCGGCGGCGCTAAAGGAAGCCTCGTGGATTCCAAAACAGATATGTTCGGGCTCGACATCGCCGGCTTCTTGACGGACCCGGCAGATGACGACGTTCCTGATTTCCACGCCCGCAGTGTGAAGACAGTGCGTACCGAGCGGCAGGCCGATTATATAGGAAAAGGTACCAAAACATCCGACCTGGAGTGAAATCTTCAAGGCCCAGAGCCGCACGTTCAGCTAGAAAGCATGCGTTAGCATCAGCTAGCTAGCCTTATGTACCAAAAATATGAAGTGAGCACAGTAATTGTTGTTGTTGATTCTTGGAGCTCAAAGATGTTCGGATTCAGTTTGTTGTGTTTAATTGTCATGGAGTCGTTTTGAAATGCAGATTCACAGTTTATTCTGAGTTTATTGGGACATTTTGGACCGATTCAAACTTGTTGAGTTCATAAGATCACGTTAAAGTAGCCAGGAGTCTTTTACTCTTGTTTCAGATCTTTTTTGTCATTCCTTGTCAAGAACATTTGAATAAAACCAAATTCTCCCAACAGAACAATGGAAAAAAAGTCTTAAATTTCAATCTGCACTTGAAGAATCCTGCTGATTTTTCAAATGCAGATTGACATCAGTGATTGTTCGACATTTTCCAGGAAAAGTGGCGTTTCTTTTTTTTATTTTTATGACTGCAGTTAATTTCAGCTAGCGGAGCCATAGCCGGTCCAAGCTAACTCGTGGTCTGCGGTGTGCCCCTCTCTGTTCGCAGATTGTGTCGACGCCCACCAGAACCACCTGAAAGGGGAAACGAACGGCCTGTTTAAGATCAAACCCGGCGGCACCGACTCCACGCAGGTAGCAGAGGTTTACTGCCAGCAGGAGGGGCTTATGGGGGGGTGGTTGTTAGTCCAGCAAAGGCAGAGCGGCGCGCTCAGCTTCAACCGAACCTGGGCCGAGTACCGCGGCGGGTTCGGCTCGGTGGACGCGACGGGCAATGGGGAGTTCTGGCTCGGCAACCAGAACCTCCACCTGCTGACGAGTCGGGCCGAGAGCATGTTAAAGGTGGAGCTGGAGGATTGGGAGGGGGGCGTGGCCGGGGCCGAGTACACCGTCAGGGTGGGGACGGAGGAGCAGGGGTACCCGCTGCACGTGTCCGGGTACACCGGGGACGCCGGGGACGCTCTGGTGGCGTCCGATCCCGGCGTGTCCCACAACGGGATGAAGTTCAGCACCTTCGACAGAGATAACGACAAGTGGGGGGCGAGTTGCGCGGAAATGTTCGGGGGCGGGTGGTGGTACAACAAGTGCCAGGTGGCGAACTTGAATGGGGTTTATTCTAAAGGAACGCAACAACTGGAGGTGGGAAATGTGGGCGTCGTCTGGGCGCCGTACAAACCGGCCAGCCTGAAAACTGTCCGCATGTTTATCCGACCGGCTGCTTTTTGACAGGACAAAAAATCATCAAATGACATTAAATAACCAAAAGATACGACAAGGGACAAAGAGAAGAGGCTGAAATAAGTCAAAGTTTCTTTCTGTTGATTTGTTCGTTAATCATTCTGGGATTTCCAAATCATGTTGTTGAGTTGACTCCTGTGTAAATGTCGTTGACCTGTTTATCGATGACTGAACTCTGATCAATCAATAAAGATCCAATGTTCACTTCAGCTGCTGCGCCTCCTGCTCTTTTTTTAAGTCCAATTTAGAGAATAAAATAAACGTCATTAAATAATAAAAAAAATTGGTTAAATTTTTAAATATTTCAAATACAATATATATATAAAACATACCATTTTACAACATATTATTGCAAAGTAATGACAGAAATATTTATAAAAATATGATAAATATTTTAATATACAAATGTTATATATATATATATATATATATATATATTATAAATAACAAAAATAAAAAAATATATTATATTCTCTGCATCACTTTGAGATTGTTGAAATGCAAAGTGCAATACAAATAAAAATCTATAAATATTTTAATATACAAATGTTATATATATATATATATATATTATAAATAACAAAAAATAAAAAATATAATTATATTCTCTGCATCACTTTGAGATTGTTGAAATGCAAAGTGCAATACAAATAAAAATATAAATCCATTATAATAAAATTATAGATAAATATACATTAATATACCATGATATAAAGTTATCTAACAAATTTTGTCTTTATAATGTTATATTACAAAAAATGATTTAAAAAAACAACTGAATGAAATTAATGAAAAGGTCCAACTTTTTCTTCATGTTTTAAGTCTAGTTTGTATTTTTTTTATTGTGAAACATTTTGAGACTTCTGGTGTCGAGTGGTCAATTGAATTTTAAAACAAAATCAGCTTTTGCATCGAACACATCTGCAGACTTATTTAAAGCAGAAAAGATAACATAATGCAACAGTAAATTAATAAATGTTCACCTTTCATAAATATCTCTTCTTTTTAAATATTTCACAGATTAAATCTGTTTCAGTGTCTGAAATCTTTCTGGGAATACAAATACAGAGTTATATAATCTTTAAAACATCTATATTATGATATATTTATGATGCTTCATGACTAAATGCACAAAAAATGGTAAAACTTCTGCCAGCAAACAGCTACTATCAAAAAATAATAAAAAAAAAAAAAAAAAAAAAGTAAGATATTTTCTTTTACTTTCTTTAAAGATATAGATAGTATTTGAAATATAGTATATAAAATATTTATTTCTTTAAAATAACTTATTTTAAACTTTATTGTAATGTTTGTGTTTGGCACGTTATGCTGCCAGACTTTTTTTTCTTTTTTTTAATTATTGTTATTATTACTTTTTATTTTACAACAAAAAGTTGTAATATGATGTGTATTTTTTTTTTATTTTTCATGTATTAAGCAATTGTTATCGTACTGTAAACTTCCCAGGAACCTTATGAAGATATGAAATCTCTATGATGTATTAAAAGGGAAACTTAAAAAAAAAAGGAAAAAAAGGAAAACTTAAAAAAAAAAACTTTTAGTAAAGCTTTATGTTCCCTCAGGGATGGAAATGGTGATTTGCATAGTTTTAAACATATTTATGTCTTTACAACTTTATAATTTGTAACTTATACATGCTTTTTAAAGTAATAAAACATAAACGCCACGAGTGAAAAACTGCACACACAGTTTATTGAGTTTGTTCCAAAGAGAAAATTCAGAGAAAATTGGTGACTTCTCCGACACAGAAGAACAAATCGATATGTTTTGTGCAGTACAAAGTATAATATTTACCTCCAAGATGTAGACATATAAAGGGGTTTAACTGGAATTACTCAACATCTATTGCAAAATTGTACTAAAGCGAACTGATGTTGGATGATTCAGCTTGTTAATTCAGAGTGTTTGACATGTGTCATATTGGATCTTTGTCCTCTGTAAACACATTTATCTCTGTTTGATTCAGAGCTGAGTTGAAGGTGAACTGACCACAGTCCTGTTTGTTTTTCTGCAGTTTGTAAAAGGCTGAGGCAGCAGAGTGGAGACGTCCCACAGCCCACTCACGCCCACACACACACACACAGGAGGAATCAGTGTGGAGCAGCAGCACACGCCCCCCTGTGTTCAGACGACGACTGGGTGAGAGACAATCTGATTTATAACCCTGGGTGGACGACAGGAGACTCAAAATGTCACACAAAAGGAATTTAAAGTTACAAAGAGGCACAAAAAGACGAAAGATGGATGCAAAATAATCCCAGAGACGCAAAAACGACTCCAAGGGGATGCAAAATGATCACAAGTAGACCCAGAATTACCACAAAGACACACAAATAAAAATGGATGCAAAACATCCACAAGGGGATGCAAAATGACCACAATTACTCACAAAATGTACTAAAAAAGAGGCACAAAATAACTAAAAATAAATAAAAAAGCTGTCATAAAAAGATGCAAATTAACTATAAATTGATGCAGCACAACTGTCTATAAAAGACGTGCAAAATGAAGGGATGCAAATCATCTACAGAGGGATGCAAAATGATCATAAGTAGACCTAAAATTACCATAAAGACACACAAATAAAAATGGATGCAGAACAACTAAAAGGTGAAGCAAAATTATCACAATTAGACTCTTAATAATCGAAAGATCTCCGAGTGATCATAAAGGATGTGTAAAATTACCAGATGCAAAACATCCACAAGGAGATGCAAAATGACCACAATTACTCACAAAATGTTCTAAAAAAGAGGCACAAAATAACTAAAAAGAAATAAAAAAGCTGCCATAAAAAGATGCAAATTAACTATAAATTGATGCAAAACAACCGACTATAAAATTCGTGCAAAATGAAGGGATGCAAATCATCTACAGAGGGATGCAAAATGATCACAAGTAGACCCAGAATTACCACAAAGACGCGGAAATAAAAATGGATGCAGAACAACTTAAAGGTGAAGCAAAATGATCACAATTAGACTCTTAATTATTGAAAGATCTCCGAATGATCATAAAGGATGTGTAAAATGAACAGATGCAAAACATCCACAAGGGGATGCAAAATTACCACAATTACTCACAAAATGTACTAAAAAGAGGCACAAAATAACTAAAAAGAAATGCAAAACTGCCGTAAAAAGATGCAAATTAACTATAATTTGATGCAAAACAACTGTCGAATTACTATGAAAGACGTGCAAAATGAAGGGATGCAAAACATCTACAGAGAGATGCAAAATGATCACAAGTAGACCTAAAATTACTACAAAGACACACATCACAACACAAAAAATAATAATAACATTTAATTATTTTCAGAAAGCTATATATTTATTATATTAAATATATTTATTTTATAGATTTAATTTTTATTTATAATAAACAGTAAATATCTGTTTGTTTGCTTTTTAATATTTTGACATACGTTTTTTTTTTTTTACTTGAATATGCTGTTTTTGTTAGGGTTTTTTTTTCATTTTTTTTTTTTTTTTTTTAAGTGTGTTACTCAAGTTTCCCTTTTCAATAAAATAAAAGTTTGTCACTTTGACAGAAAGTCTAAAGAAGAAAATGTATTTTCTGTCTTCCTGTTGTGTTTTGTGACTTTTGTGACTAACTTGTAACCAACGGAGGACCAGTTCCTGCTGCACGTTCCCCGACGCTCCTGTAAACTTGTGTTCCTCTCCAAAAGGTTCTTAAATGCCCCTCCGGCTGCAGGCTCCAGGGTCTGATCTCCCAGGCGGAGAACCAGGCGGAGCAGAGGCTGAGGAAGCTTTGTAAGAAGGCGAAGATGTACGAGGACGCGGTGGAGAAATCCATGTCGACGATGACGCGAGTCTACAGCTTCAACCGGAGAGATATCGTCAGCAGACACGGTGAGGCCGGAAATGTTCCCGACATGGTACACTGTAAAAAATGTTTGTAGAAATTACAGTAAAACACTGTCAAATTATATCAGAAATAGGGCGTGAAATTAAAAATGTAATATCACCGTAGTAGACACTTTTAATTACCGTAAATCAAAGAATAGCACAAAACTTTTACTTTTTTCTGTCAAAAAACGTCACAAGGACATAACTACCTTAAAAATAATAGCAGACCAAAGGACCTAACAAAGGACCTAAAATGACCAAAAGAGTCACAAAACGACCAAAAAAAGACAGAAAACCATCAAAAAAAGACACAAAATGACCAAAAGAGACACAAAACTATCTGAAAAGACACAAAATGACCAAAAAAAAGACAGAAAACGACCAAAAGAGACATGAAATTATCAAAAAAAGACACAAAATGACCAAAAAAATACGTAAAATTATCAAATGAGACACAAAATTACCAAAAAGAGACACAATAGGGATAAAATGGCAAGTGATTTTTCAGTCTCAATGACAGATTTAGCTGATATTTACATTTAAATTTACAGTACAAAACCCACTCACTGTATTTTTTACGGTAAAGTTCTGGCAACCACAGCTGCCGGTATTTTACCGTAAATTAAACAGAATATTTTTTACAGTGTAGAAGTGAGTAAAGTGCTGCTGGCTGACTCTCTGTGTCTCCAGTGGCGGAGCTGAAGTTCGTGGAACAGGCCGAGGGTTTGGCGAAGAACCTCATGTCTCTAAGAGATCGCTCGTCCCGGCTGTCGCTGCGACTCGAAGAGCTGAAGAGCAACGTCCATAAACAGATGGAGGAGCTGTACCGGACAGAGGTGAGACCTGATGACACGACACTGCAACTTATAAAATCTATATAAATCTATAAGTCCTGCAGCTCTATGAAATCAGCACAATCATGGCTAGAAGTGGGAACAACTCAAACATGTCTTTGTGCAGAAAAACACAGTAAGAATGACAGAATTCAGATAAAACGGCAAAACACAAGTTGAATTTTTTTTTCAAAATTGGAATAAATTGGAATTTTTTTATAAGAACACTTTTTCGAGTGCCCATATGTAACACGAATTCCCCCAAAAAACTACCAAGAAAAAAGATGTAAAATCACCAGAAAATGACAAAAAATAACAAAAGAAAAAAAGAAACAAAATTACCGAAAAAGACACAAAAAATAGACAAAAAAACCATTCACCATTTTTTTTTTTTTTAGTGTATTCCAGCCGTCCACATGTCTGTTCCAGGAGAATAATTTGTGGTTGTTTTGTGTCTCCAGGTGCACATCGACATGCAGCTGCGAGCCTGCTCCGGCTCCTGTCGCTCCGCGTTTCCGTTCGCGGTCGATCATCTCGGCTTCGAGACGCTTCACGCCGACCTGCAGCAGATGGACCGGAGGAGGAAGTCGGCCCCGCCTCCGGAGGACGTCCCACATGTCACCCTGCAGCCGGTAGACATCAGCCCGCCACCGCCACCAGAGTACCGGACCATCCCGACGGTCCGGAGAGAACTGTTGACCCAGTTTGAGGACATCGGGCAGAACCGGGTGGTTCTGGAGGAGCTGCTGGACTGAAGTTTGACAGCTGACAGTGGGAGCAGCCGACGGGTCTTTCTTTTCTCGTGTAACAGCACCTTGTGGTTTTATTTTGAAGGGGCTGATTTAAATAAACACCATCACTGTTGTTGAAGAAAACTTGAAACTAACGAGAGACCATAAACTCAGTACGAGAATGTTTACTGAGGTCACCAATCAAGTCAGAAGTAGGCTAATTTTCTCATAGGCTCTATACAATAATTATATATAATATAATTAAAAACAATTATAACAATTAAAAAGAACAAACACATTTTTTCCAACCAAAAAAATGATACTTTGAGCAAAATATTAATGTCTGAAAAACAACTTGAACATTATTTTATTTGAAATAAAAAAACTCAAAACTGTGGATATAATAAATAATAATCTTTCCTTATTAAGCATGCATTTTTTCTGGAATATTCTGCCTCTCATCACGTCTGTTAAACAGATATTTAAAATATAATTGCATGGAGAACACACTCCTCTTTTTTCCTGTAATAATATTTATGTCACCTTCTCCACATATAGACAGATATAATAACTCATTTCTGTTGATATCAACCTCATTTTTTGTTATTTGTATATTCACAGTTAATAAAAGACAGTTTTGCACAATTCTGGTTTCTCTCCTTTATTTTATATATATATATTTATTTTATTTTATTCCCGATTAAGTGTATTTCTGTTTTATTTTGAAAGGCTGGAGCAAACTATGCTCGAATATGTATCAACAGATTATACTAAAGTCATTTTTAGGCATTTTTAAATGTTATCTTTTTAAAAAAAATTTTTTTTTACCTGACTGTTTTTCTCCAATTTTTCAACACATCATAATATGGTGTTTTTCTGTCATTTATGGAAAACCTATGCACCAATATGTATCTGTATCAACAGACTTTAATAAAGTCATTTTTAGCATTTTAAGGCATTTTAAAATTTGACCATTTTTGACAAAAATCGTCATAGTATTACTTTTTTGTTTTTGTCCAATATTTCAACATCGGTTTTTGCTGTCATTCATGGAGAAACTATGCTCTAATATGTATCGACAGACTATAATAAAGTCATTTTTAGGCATTTTAAAATTTGACCATTTTTGACAAAAAATGACATACTATAGTATGACTTTTTTGGTTTTGTCCAATTTTTCGACATACTATAATATTGTGTTTTTCTGTCATTCATGGACAGACTATACTCTATGTTTCAACAGACTATAATAAAGTCATTTTCATGCATTTTTAAATTTGACCATTTTTGACAAAAAACAACATACTATAGTAAGGGGTTTTGTTTTTTTTTGGCCAATTTTTCGACAATATGGTGTTTTCTGTCAAACTATGCTCTTATATGTATCAACAGACTTTAATGAAGTCATTTTTATGCATTTCAAAATTTGATGATTTTTGACAAAAAACGACATACTATAGCATTACTTTTTTTTTTGTCCAATTTTTCGACATACCATAATATTGTATTTTCTGTCATTTATGGAAAAACTATGCTCCAATATGTATCTGTATCAACAGACTTTAATAAAGTCATTTTAAGGCATTTTAAAATTTGACCATTTTTGACAAAAAACATCATAGCATGAATTTTTTGTTTCTGTCAAATTTTTCGACATCCCTTAATATGTTTTTTTTTCTGTCATTTATGGACAAACTATGCTCTAATATGTATCGACAGACTATAATAAAGTCATTTTCATGCATTTTTAAATTTGACCATTTTGGTTTTTTTTGGCCAATTTTTCGACAATATGGTGTTTTCTGTCAAATTATGCTCTTATATGTATCGACAGACTATAATAAAGTCATTTTTAGGCATTTCAAAATTTGACAATTTTTGATAAAAAACTATATAAAATACTAATATAAACTATAGCATGACTTTTTTTTTTTTGTCCAATTTTTCATCATACCATAACATTGTGTTTTCTCTCATTTATGGAAAAGCTATGCACCAATATGTATCTGTATCAACAGACTTTAATAAAGTCATTTTTAGCATTTTAAGGCATTTTCAAATTTGACCATTTTTGGTTTTTGTCCAATATTTCAACATCGTTTTTTTTCTGTCATTTATGGACAAACTATGCTCTAATATGTATCAACAGACTATAATAAAGTCATTTTTAGGCATTTTAAAATGTGAACATTTTGGACAAAAAATGACATACTATAGCATTACTTTTTTGGTTTTGTCCAATTTTTCGATATACTATAATATTGTGTTTTCCTGTCATTCATGGACAGACTATACTCTATGTTTCAACAGAATATAATAAAGTCATTTTCATGCATTTTAAAAATTGACCATTTTTGACAAAAAAACAACATACTAGTATGATTTTTTTTGTTTTTGGCCAATTTTTTGACATCCCATAATATGGAGTTTTTCTGTCAAACTATGCTCTAATATGTATCAACAGACTATAATAAAGTCATTTTTAGCATTTTAAGGCATTTAAAATTTGACCATTTTTGACAAAAAACATCATAGTATGATTTTTTTGTTTCTGTCAAATTTTTCAACATCCCTTAATATGTTAATTTCTGTCATTTATGGACAAACTCTGCTCTAATATGTATCAACAGACTATAATAAAGACATTTTTATGCATTTGAAATTTTTGAAATTTGACAAAAAACGACATACTAAAGAATGACTTCAGCTTCCTGTTACTTCAGCCATTTTTCTCTCTCTTCTAGAATCAAATAAGAAGCAGATGAGACAGAAAGTATGTTCCTCAATGTGTTTATTGAGTAGTGGAGGACAGTTTACATCAACTCGTCCTGCTGCTGCACGTCACACACAGCGAGAGACGACACATCACAGCACATTCACACACAACACAGTTTATCTGACATTTTGTGGCATTTTTTAAACATATTTAATCTTCTTCGGGTCTTTTTTACTTCAGCTGTGTTAAGTGAGTAACTGTGTGCATCATCAGCGTAGAGGTAAACGCTAAAATAAAAGACACACTTGAATATTAGTTTCTAAAACTTCTAAAAAAAAGTGCTTAAAACTTTTCTGTTCAGGGAGGCATTTTTAGGCTGTCCCTAGATGTTTTTATTTTGTCTCTGCATAATGTACTTCATTACCCGTGTCTTTTATTTTGTATTTTTTATCTACTGCTGATTTTAATGAGTTTTCTCTTTCTTGTTTCTGGTTTCTGTAGCACTTTGAGATTTCTGTATGAAAAGTGCTTTACAAATAAAATGTATTATTATTATTATTATTATAAAAGTTTCGAGACAGCTCTTTTCCGGACCAAATTTACTTCTGTGTCTTTTATTTTGGCGGTTTCCTGTGATGTGTGACGGCGTCCTGCGACACATCTAGCTCGGGGCAAAGAATGGCCTGATCTTCATGCTGATGGCCTTGAGAGAATACCAGCTGCCCTTCCAGTTCATCCACACCATGCCGTCGTCCGTGCCGTGCTTGGCCATGTGACTGGTGTAGGCTCCGCCCATGTAGTATCGGCCGTTGGGATTGGCCGAGTGGCAGCGGTTGTACCACCAGCCGCCACCGTCCTCCCTGGCGCACTGTTTGGAGGGATCACCGGGGGTCCTGGTTCAGGGAGAGGTGTTAGGATTCATGAAAAGCTTCTCATAGACTTCTACAGAGCAAGGTTATTATAGTTAACGAAAAGTAAAAAGTAAACTAAAACTAAAACTAATAAAAACTAAACTAAAACTTACACTAAAACTAATAAAAACTAAACTGAAACTAACACTAAAACTAATAAAAACTAAACTAAAACTAACACTAAAACTAATAAAAACTAAACTAAAACTAACACTAAAACTAATAAAAACTAAACTAAAACTAACACTAAAACTAATAAAAACTATACTAAAACTAACATTAAAACTAATAAAAACTAAACTAAAACTAACACTAAAACTAATAAAAACTAAACTAAAACTAACACTAAAACTAATAAAAACTATACTAAAACTAACATTAAAACTAATAAAAACTAAACTAAAACTAACACTAAAACTAATAAAAACTAAACTAAAACTAACACTAAAACTAATAAAAACTAAACTAAAACTAACACTAAAACTAAACTAAAACTAACACTAAAACTAATAAAAACTAAACTAAAACTAACACTAAAACTAATAAAAACTAAACTAAAACTAACACTAAAACTAGTAAAAACTAAACTAAAACTAACACTAAAACTAATAAAAACTAAACTAAAACTAACACTAAAACTAATAAAAACTAAACTAAAACTAACACTAAAACTAAACTAAAACTAAGCATTTTCCAAAAAATAAAAACAAATTAAAGCTAATGAACTCACTCTGAAAACGAACTAAAACTAACTGAATTTGAAAACAAAAATTGACAACGAAATTAAAACTAAAACTAATGAAAAATCCAAAACTATTATAACCTTGCTACAGAGGGAGTAAACTGATGATTATTGATTATTAATGATCACCCACCAGTTGTCGTTGTCTCTGTCGTAGGTGCTGAACATCATGCCGTTGTGAATGGTCATCGTGCGGTTTTCACCAAACAGTTCCAGTGCTCCCTCCAGGAAACCGTTGCCGGCGTTACCAGAGTAACCGTCGACCGCCAGCACGTAGTTGGACGTCTCTGATTGGACGGTGAACTGGCGGTACTGGGCCTGGACCTGATGATCAAATAAACAATCAATACCAATCAAACCAAACTGTAATTTTGCTTAAATAATTATGATATTCTAATCTCACAACAAACACAGCGTACTATCGACCATACAATAATTTTTAAATTATTTTTATGGAATTCTACACTATCATATTCATGACGTTTTGGACTGTTATGACATTTTTCAACATACAATAACATATTTCTATCATATTTCAATATTATGTTTTTCCATCTATTTTGACTGTATACTTAGGTATTATTCTTATTCTAAACGGTCAGCTCCTTTAAATCAGGACTGAAAACACTATTGTTTACTGCAGCGTACTCTTAACTTTAACACTTATCTGCTCTACTCTACTGCCCTTACTTTTTAACTACACAATGTTTGACTTGTGCTTTTTATTATTTTATCTCTTTTCTTATCCTGCTGTATCTTATTTTATCCTATTTATATTTCAATTTCTATTTTCCTGTTTTAATTGACTGTTTTTACTGTTTTCAATTGTGTCTTGCTGTTTTTAATGTGTATGTAAAGCACTTTGAATTACCTTGTGTTGAATTGTGCTATACAAATAAACTTGCCTTGCTTTGTTTTTTTATTCTTAATTTTTGGACATATTATAATATTGGCCTCCATTTTGGGGTTTTTTCTTTGGCATTTTTGGACGAATAAAGTTTGACCATTTTTTTTTAGTTTGTTCGACATAATATGCTACGACGTCCTTTTTCATATTTTGGACATATGGTGTTTTTTAAATATTTTTGCACATTCTATACCCTCACTGTGCTCAAAACAGTATTTTATGGTGATTGGGGGCATTTATGGACAAAGTTCAATTTGACAATTTTTTATTATTTATATTTTATATTTGCTATGAATTTATTTTTGCAAATTTTGGACACACTATAATATGGTGTTTTTTTTTAAAATGCCATGCTGAATGCTCTACAGTTTTATTGTTTTTTTTGCATTTTTGGACAGTACAATATGACAATTTTTTCTCTTTTTTCGACAAATTATACTATACCTTTTTTAAAAAAAATCTTACACATACTATACTATGCTTTAAAAATAAAAAAAATAAAAACATACTAAGCTATAACCACACATTTACATGTGCCATTTATTTTCAATATATAAATTTTCATATTTTGGACATATGGTGTTTTTTAAATATTTTTCCTCACTGTGCTCAAAACAGTATTTTATGGTGTTTGGGGGCATTTATGGACAAAGTACAATTTGACAATTTTTTATTATTTATATTTTATACTTGCTATAAATTTATTTTTGCAAATTTTGGACATATTATAATATGGTGTGTTTTTTTTTTTTTTTTTAAATGCCATGCTGAATGCTCTACAGTTTTAGTGTTTTTTTTTTTGCATTTTTGGACAGTACGATATGACCATTTTTTCCTCTTTTTTCGACAAATTATACTATACCTTTTTAAAAAAAAATCTTACACATACTATAATATGCTTTAAAAATATAAAAAATAAAAAAAATAAAAACATACTAAGCTATAACCACACATTTACATGTGCCATTCATTTTTAAATTCCAAGGACTTAGAGAAAGGACACAATCTAAAGTATTATAAAACGTTCTAAAACCCGAAAGATATTAATGTTACTATAAGATAAGACAAAGAAAATTCCCCAGTCTCTCCATTTCAGAACCAAAAAAACAACGTTTAGAGTTTTAACTTGAAAATTACTGACAAATATAGTTTCAGATTCATTGCTGTAATTCTTTCTGGTATTCATTCTGCTGTAAACAGAAGTGTTGAGGACTCACCTTGGCTCCTGTCCAGTCCTCCATGTCAATAAGGATCTCAGTGGGGCCCATCTTGGTCAGCGTACTAATACGGTCATTGCCCAGCCAGTATTCACCTGTCAGGTGACGGAGAAAGGTAAGCTCGTCAACCACAAGTTAAAGGAATAAAACATAGTGGAGTTTCACTTGTCACAGCAGCAGAAAATGGAAATACTCAAGTAAAGTAAACCTCAAATGATAATAACGGAGTAAATGCACTTACCGGGAGACTCACAGTGACCCTTGCCGACATCAAAAGCGATGTTGCCAAAACCGCGTCGATATTCGTCCCAGCGCCGTCCGAAGTCAACGCTGCCGTCCAGCCTGTTCTGGATCAGAAGCCATCCTGAGGAAATAAAACACACAGATACTCTTACGGAGTGGTTCTCAACCTTTTTGAGTAGCGACCCCCAATTTAACATGCATGTTGTCCGCGACCACCGCTCACTGAACACAATCTCACACGCACAGTTCAGATCACCCAAAAAAGAAACAAAATGCAACAAAAAGACACAAAGTGACAAAAAAAGACACAAAATGACCAAAAAAAGACAGAAATTGACCAAAAAATACACAAAATGACTAAAAAAAGACACAAAATGACAAAAAAAAGACACAAAATGACCAAGAAAGACACAAAATGACAAAAAGGCACAAATTGACCACAAAATGATTTAAAAAAGGCACAAAATGACCAAAAAAAGGACACAAAATTACCAAAAAAGATACAAAATTACTAAAAAAAGACACAAAATGACCAAAAAAGGCACAAAATGACCACAAAATGATAAAAAAAGACACAAAATGACCACAAAATGATAAAAAAAAGACACAAAATGACCAAAAAAAGACACAAAATTACAAAAAAAAGACACAAAATGACCAAAAAAAGACACAAAATTACAAAAAAGACCAAAACACATGAACACTTTAACACAGTGGAGACAGAGCTGACTTCCAAAATGATTTGGCGACCCCCAGAAATCATCTCGCGACCCCAACTGGGGTCCCGACCCCAAGGTTGAGAATAGCTGCTCTTACGAAAGGTCTAAACATCTGCAGTATCAACAAACTCATGAAAAAGGAACATTTATTGAGCCTAACGGACTTAAACTCTCACCTCCGTTCTGGGTGGTCTGATCACAGTAGACCTTGTAAGGCGGGTAGAAGGCGTCGGGCTGGATCATGTACATCTGGGAGTCTTTTCCTCCACGGCGGAAGATGTCCTCACACTCCTTACCTGAATCACACACACACAAACAGTTATTATCATGATGACAAAAGATTGTTTGACTGCTTTTGTGAACCTGGTCTCACAGAAATCCGTGGAATAGCCACGGATTTGCTTAACTCAAAATCTATGGAATAGCCACGGATTCACTCAAATTTCCGTGAAACTGACACGGATTTCGCTACAATGCAAGTTAATATTTGTTCCTGTTGGTTTGTTCCAAGTCACGTGACTTTCAAGGTCCCGGTGGTCAGAACAAAAAACATGGCGGACAGTTCTCTCATTTTTAGTGAAAAAAAATCAATATTTTGACTTTGTTTCTGCATAAAAATGGATTTTGATCACATTTCTAGCGAGAAATATATGTTTTATTTTCTAAATATTCACTCAGTGAATGTACATAATCACTTTGTATGTTGGAATAGCCACGGGATATGACTTCATTAACTTGCATTGTAGCGAAATCCGTGTCAGTTTCACGGAAATTTGAGTAAATCCGTGGCTATTTCACGGATTCCTGTGAGACCATGTTGGCTTTTGTCCGTCCAATACTCCAATAACTTAGCAATGCTCACGTACCGGACACCACTGGGATGGGACACTTGGTCTTGCAGGGTTCTTTGCACTCCTCTGTCTGGGCCTGGATGGCCTTCTCCAGCTTCTGGATCTTCAGCCGGATCTTGTCCAGGACCCCCTGCAGCCACGAAGCACAGCACACTTTACATCAGGGTCATCGGTCTTTAAGGCTGGAAACACCAGATTCTGGCTTCTGTCTCTTTGTTTTGTTGGTACTTTTATTTTGGTCTGTTTCTTCATATGTTTTAAGCTCAAAATCAAGAAATTCTAAGACGATGCTTTACTTACAACTAAAAAAAAACATTTTCGAAAATACATTTTTCTCGTAGATTTACCACTTTTAATCGCATAAATCTGCTACTTATTTTCTCTTAGATTTGCTACTTTTTTTCTCCTAAAATTGCTATTTTTTTCAAAGGTTTGCCACTTTAAATCTCATAAATCTGCGACTTTTTTTCTCGTAGATTTGCTACTTTTTTTCTCCTAAAATTGCTACTTTTTTTCTCATAAAATTGCTACTTTTTTTCTCATGAAATTGCTACTCTTTTCAAAGGTTTGCCACTTTAAATCTCATAAATCTGCAACTTTTTTTTCATAGATTTGCCACTTTTAATCTCATAAATCTGCTACTTATTTTCTCTTAGATTTGCTACTTTTTTTCTCATAAAATTGCTACTTTTTTTTCAAAGATTTGCCACTTTTTTCCTCATAAATCTGTGACTTTTGTCTCGTAGATTTGCCACTTTTAATCTCATGAATCTGCAACTTTTTTCTCATAGATTTGCCACTTTTTTCCTCATAAATCTGTGACTTTTTTCTCATAGATTTGCCACTTTTAATCTCATAAATCTGATACTTATTTTCTCTTAGATTAGCTACTTTTTTTCTCATAAAATTGCTACTTTTTTTCTCATAAAATTGCTACTTTTTTTTCTCATAAAATTGCTACTTTTTTTCTCATGAAATTGCTACTTTTTTTCAAAGGTTTGCCACTTTTCATCTCATAAATCTGCGACTTTTTTTCTCGTAGATTTGCCACTTTTCCTCTCATAAATCTGCAACTTTTTTGTCGTAGATTTGCCACTTTTCATCTCATAAATCTGTGACTTTTGTCTCGTAGATTTGCCATTTTTAATCTCATAAATCTGCAACTTTTTTCTTGTGGATTTGCCACTTTAAATCTCATAAATCTGCAAAAAAAATTCTCATAGATTTGCCACTTTTTTTCTCACAAATCTGCCACTTTTTTCTCATAGATTTGCCACTTTAATGTCAAATTTGTGACTTTTTTCTTTTTTTTCAAAATATTACCCCACTGCCCGTATTTGTTTTTGTTTTTTTAGTACTTGACTCTAAGATGCTGTCAATTTAATTGTCAACTTTTTAAATTACGCAATTATTCAAAATTATAATAAATTGTAGTATTTAATAATCATACTGCATATAAACATAGAAGTGAATTGTATAGACCAGCCCAATTATTTCAATAAACCATTTAGCTGTTTCCATAGCTGTTTTTTCTCTTTTTGTTGTTGTTTTCTCTCTTCTTCTTCTCCTGTTTACTGATGGATTAGCCTACAGCACATTAAACTGCCACCTGCTGACCAAAGGACGCTACTGCAGCTTTGTTTATTCCATGGAAACGTCCCTAATTGGCTTTAACTTTAATGAAAGACGTCTTTGATCTGGACATCTGACCTCCTGTTTTGCTCCAGCTGTGACTAAGGATGAACTATATGATCACAATGATTAATTTCTTCTTCGTTTACCTGCAGAACTCTGATGCTGGACGGGAAGACGGTGTCCACCGTCTCCTTGATGTAGGCGTGTTGTTCCTCCACTCGGTCCGTGTACTGACTGACCACATGGCTGTTGCCTGAGGAGAGACGGGCACCATCAGTTAGAATGATTTAAATGTTAACATTGAACAAAACAATTACATTTTCATTGATTTTTGAGGATTTTCATGTCTTTGTAAGTCATTTTGTGTCTTTTTTTGGTAATTTTGTGTCTTTCTTTAGTCATTTTGTGTCTTTTTTTAGTCCTTTAGTCCAACATAAAATGTGATTTTGAATCTTTTTTTCACTTTCAAAACCCTATCATGCTCAATCAAGAATTTTAAATGTTGCAAATGTGCATTAATTTCAGAGTACACTGAGACATTAAACTGCACCATTTTCAATTAAATTCTGGAAAAGTTGGTGTGTTCTAAAACTTTTGACCAGTAGTGTATTATTAGCTATAATAAGCATTGTCATGATGGATAATGTTTTATGGTTTTTGGCTTGTTCCATTTTAAAAATTATGTTTAATTATGTTTCCCCTATTCTCAGGAGAAGATTCAAAATGTGGGAAAATGTAACGAGTAAAAGAAAGAAAAAAAAACACCTTTCCCTTAATGTTTTTCCCTTCATTGTATTTGACATTCTGCATTAAAAAAATCATGTAATTGATAAGTTGCAAATTAATTTTAATAGTAGAATAAACTTTCTATGTAAAGAGCATGTTTTGTTGTTTTATACAAAGTTTAATATCTTTTGAAAATAAAACGAAGTCATAATTTGGAAAATGTTATGGTTATTAATCCTGTGGTAATTACAAAAAAATGCATTCTACACACTTTGTTATTATTTGTCATAAATTAACTCTTTAACATTAGAGGCTTTGTTAGTTAACCTCTTTTTTTTTCTTTAAAGTTTGTAGTTTTCATGTTAAGAAATTATTAGAAAATAACAGGTTTTAATCCTCTACAGAGTGGGTTATTTATCAATAACAAACAGTCACTTACAGTCATCATTAATTGATTTAAATAAAAACTTACAAAACGATAAAAATCACTTCCTGAAAAAGAGTTAAACCTAATTTATAAAGATTTATTATGACACATAATTAACTATTTATAGAATAAACTATTTAAAAAGAAAGTAAGTAATGCTGATTCCACAGTTTACTTTGACGTGTTCTGCACAACGATTTAAACTCGCGGCTCCGTTTTGCACTTTTAAACCAAACAATTTACCACCATAATGTTAAAGTAATTTTTGCTCATGAAATGTAATTTTTTCTCTCACCGTTGACGACCCTCTGTCTCTCCCTCAGAGAGTTGGACATGCTGTGGACGTAGTTGTAGACGTTGTTGGTGTTTCGGGACAAATCGTTGATCTGAGGTTTGAGTTCGTTGATGCTCTGTGGGAAATGTTTGCGAAACAAAATCAACCCCAATGCTTTCTTGCGAAAAAAATATAACGTTGCAAATTCAATGCCTTCAAATTCATAGCAAGTTTAAACTGATTGATTTCCAAATTATCTTGCACTGGCCAAAATAATAAAACTGTTATTGAATTTTTACCGTCCTGACGTTCCTCTCCTGCTTCAGCAGCGTGGTCTTCAGCTCGCAGCCGTTGGGACACAGAATACCCTGGTGGACACAGATTCTCTGGTTAGTTATCTAACTCCCATTGACTTCCATTTTTAATGAACAAATCCGAATAGAAAACCTATTGACTTCTACTGAACAAATCTGCATAGAAACCCCATTGACTTCCATTTCTAATGAACACATCTGCATAGAAAACCCATTGACTTCCATTTCTAATGAACAAATCTGCATAGAAAACCTATTAACTTCCATTTCTAATGAACACATCTGCATAGAAAACCCATTGACTTCCATTTCTAATGAACACATGTGCATAGAAAACCCATTGACTTCCATTTCTAATGAACACATCTGCATAGAAAACCCATTGACTTCCATTTTTAATGAACAAATCTGCATAGAAAACCCATTGACTTCCATTTCTAATGAACACATCGGCATAGAAAACCCATTGACTTCCATTTCTAATGAACACATCTGCAAAGAAAACCCATTGACTTCCATTTCTAATGAACACATCTGCATAGAAAACCCATTGACTTCCATTTTTAATGAACAAATCTGCATGGAACACCCTTCAACTTTCTTTCAAATTCAACTTTCTGCCTGTTGAGTCCAGAAAGTCTACAAACCTAACCTAGTAAGTGACTTGTTATTGGGTTACTTTTGTGTTATATTATGCAATCAAAGAGGTTTCAGAGTAAAAATATTTTTAAAATGTTTTATTGAGAGTCACAGAAATATTTGATTTTAAAAAAAAGTATTATTGCAAGTCAAAAACTTACAAAAGTTTTGGTTTCTGTTGATGAAATCTACAAATGTACCTATTGAGAACTGAACTCTCTTTAGGTACATTTCAGCTGATTTGGCACTTTGCCTTTAGTTAGAAAAAACTTCAAGTAAATATTAAGCCACCAATCCACAGGGGGGCCGAAAGAAAAGTATGTTTTCTACAAGAAATCGGCAATAATACACTATATCGTAGAAAAAAAATATTGTCAGAGTTTGAACTTGAACTTAAATAATAGAAGTATTGCTTTCAAACATATTCAGTTTGATTGCATAACAAAGACACACATGTGCTTGATTTGTAATTCAGAGAAAAAGTTTGAACCTGCACAATCATTATTCAGGGAAAGGGGTCAGTGAGTCAACATTTCCAACCAAATAACACTTGTTTTTGCTAACAGTGGGGATGGCGCCCCTGTCATATTGCTGACTGGTTATACTGGTTGTAAAACGGCGAGCAGTTTTTGGTTCCTGAGCTACGACATGTGGGATTGGTGCTCCTACCATCTCCTCTGCAGCGTGCGTGCAGCCTCCGTCCTCCGGATGAACAACCTTCTCCTGCACCTGCCGACCTCCGACCGGAGCCGCGGTGGGACGGCCGCGATACCTGAGACGAGAAACAAAGGGAGACTTCAGCAACATGTCACGGCAACCTGTCACGGCAACCACACGGAAGACCCTTTCACCGTGTTTTCACTTCATCAAAGTTTAGTTCAACATTTTGTTCAAAGTTCTTTGTAGTAAACAATGTAAAAATGACAACAAAAAAGATACAAAAAGACCAAAAAAGTCTTATAAACAACCAAAAAAGTCACAAAACGACAAAAGAAGACAAAAAAACAACACAAATGATCAATAAAGTTGTAAAAGAGAAACAAAAAACATAAAAAAACATAAAAAAAAACAAAAAAACATTAAAAAAACATAAAAAAAAAACAAAAAAACATAAAAAAAAGAACCTAAAATGTCATAGACAATTTTTAAAAAATGACCAAAAAAGATACAAAAAGACCAAAAAAGTCTTAAAAACAACCAAAAAAAGACAAACAATTTTTAAAAAAATGATGAAATGATGAAAAAAGCCCAAAAATGACCAAGTCAGAAAACGACAAAAGAAGACAAAAAACAACACAAATGATCAATAAAGTTGTAAAAGAGAAACAAAAAAACATTAAAACAGCCAAGAAAACGACAAAAAAAGAACCTAAAATGTCATAAGATGACCAAAAAAGATGCACAATTTAAAAAAAAAATGACCAAAAAAGACACAAAATGAGCAAAAAAGTCAGAAAAGATAAACGACCAAAAAGAGGAGCAAAAAAGACACAAATGACCAAAAAGTCATAAAAGAACAACAACAACAGAATAAAAGGACAAAAAAGACACCAAATTACTAAATAAAGGGAAAAAAGACAATAAAAGACACAAATGAGTCATAAAAGAACAACAAAAAACATTAAAGGCCAAAACAAAAAATGACCAAGTCACAAAACGACGAAAAAAGACAAAAAAATAACACAAATGATCAATAAAGTTGTAAAAGACAAACAAAAAACATTAAAAAAACATTAAAAAAAACAAAAAAACGACAAAAAAGAACCTAAAATGTCATAAGATGACCAAAAAAGATACACAATATTTAAAAAATTACCAAAAAAGACACACAATTTTTTTTTCAATTACCAAAAAAGACACAAAATGAGCAAAAAAGTCATAAAAGATAAACAAAAAAACCATAAAAGACCAAAAAAGTCTTACAAACAACCAAAAAAGACAAACATTTTTTAAAAAAAATGATGAAATGATGAAAAAAGCCCAAAAATGACCAAGTCACAAAATGACAAAACAAGACAAAAAAAAACACAAATGATCAATAAAGTTGTAAAAGAGAAACAAAAAAAACATTAAAAAAACATTAAAAAAACAAAAAAACGACAAAAAAGAACCTAAAATGTCATAGACAATTTTTAAAAAATGACCAAAAAAGATACAGAAAGACCAAAAAAGTCTCAAAAACAACCAAAAAAGACAAAAAAAAATTAAAAAATTATGAAATAATAAAAAAAGCCCAAAAACGAAAACAAAACGACAAAAGAAGACAAAAAACAACACAAATGATCAATAAAGTTGTAAAAGAGAAACAAAAAACAGTAAAAAAAAAACAAAAAAAAACGACAAAAAAGAACCTAAAATCTCATAAGATGACCAAAAAAAGATACACAATTTTTAAAAAATGACCAAAAAAGACACAAAATGAGCAAAAAAGTCATAAAAGATAAACAAAAAAACCATAAAAGGACAAAAAAAGGACACAAAGTGACCAAAAAGACACAGTTAAAAAAAAAAAAAAAAATTACCCAAAAAAAGACAAAATGACCAAAAAAAGTCATAAAGAGCAACAAAAGGCAACAACATCCGTTAATATTAAATATTTCTGGCACATTAGAAAACTTTATAATGGTCATTCTCGTATCTGTTGTTGTTGTGACGTACCGGGAGCCGCCGCTGATGGGGGGCGGGGCGTAGGTGTTGTGGCTGTAGCGGTCCCGGCCCCGGGTCGATGGACGGTGACCCCGAGCGTCAACGCCATCAGAGGCGGCCTGCAGAGGGAACGAGACAAGACGAGGAGTTAAAAATATGAAAAAACTAAACAGAAATCATGTGTGAAGGTAAACAACATGTTGACTCACTGTTGCAGCAGGTGCAGGATTGGCATCCTGCAGAAAAGATGAAATGAAAATCATTAGAATATAGCTGAAGATTTGAAACTGTTTTTATGAGTCGACAAAAACAGAGAAATAATAAAACAAGTGGTGGTTTGATGATGCATTTATAAAGAATATCTAAAAAAAATCTCAAAAATAAGTTAAAAAGACCTAAATAAACCAATTTTTTATTTTTTTATTTTAATTCATCATGTCGTATATTTCATTGTGGTGTTTTTTACATTTATTATTATTATTATTATTATTATTATTATTATTATTATTAATAAAAGTCTTAAAAAAACAACAACAACAAAATAAAAGGACAAAAGCGACACCAAATTACTAAAGAAAGGGAAAAAAGACAATAAAAGACACAAATGAGTCATAAGAGAGCAAAACAAGACACACAATTTTAAAAAATGACCAAAAAAAGACACAAAATAAGCAAAAAAATCATAAAATCAGCAAAAAAAGGTCATAAAAGAGCAAAAAAAAAACATTGAAGGACAAAAAAAGACATAATTTAAAAAATGACCCCAAAAAAGCAAAAAAAGACACAAATGACCAAAAAGTAATAAAAGAACAACAACAAAAAATAAATTAAAAGGACAAAAAAACACACACAACAACCAAAAAAGACACAAAATTACAAAAAGTGACCTAAAAAAAAAGACAAAATGACCAAAAAAAAGTCATAAAGAGCAACAAAAGAAAAACAGCATCCTGAAACTGCTTGTTGGAGTTCCGAGGGGTAATAATTCATCTTAATATAATAATATAATATATAATTCATCTTTTTGGCATATTAGAAAACGTTTTAATCATCACTCTTGTATGTGAATGTGCTCCAGTGCAGTAAAAAGTAGAATATTTCCCTCATGTTTTTACCTAAGTAAGTATAAGTAGAATTTCAGAATAATATATGAAAATATAATTGATGCATACATGTGTTTCGCTTTTTATGACTTTATACATCTATATAGAAAACTTTTTAATCATCACTCTTGTATGTGAATGTGCTCCAGACAAAAAAAGACATAATATCAAAAAATGACCAAAAAAAAAGCAAAAATGACACAAATGACCAAAAAAACTCATAAAAGAACAACAACAACAAAATAAAAGGACAAAAAAACACACACAACGACCAAAAAAGCCACAAAATTACAAAAAGTGACCCAAAAAAAAAAGACAAAATGACCAAAAAAAAGCCATAAAGAGCAACAAAAGACGACAACATCCTGAAACTGTTTGTTGGGTTTTTTCCCGAAGGGTAGCCGAATAATTCATCTTTTTGGCACATTAGAAAACGTTTTAATCATCACTCTTGTAATGTGAATATGAATGTGCTCCAGTAAAAAGTAGAATATTTCCCTCTTGTAAAGTACACTGTAAAAATATGTGTAGAAATTACAGTAATACACTGTCAAATTGCATGAGAAATAGGGCGTAAAATAAAAAATTGCATATCACCGTAGCAGACACTTTTAATAACCGTAAATCAAGGAATAGTACAAAACTTTTGAAAACACACAGTTTTACAGTGAAAATATAAAAAAAATGTCATTTAAAATTAATGGAGAAATACCATATTGTCACAAGGACACAATTACCCTAAAAATAAAGGGACTACTCAGTCTAAATTACTATTTTTTTGCTGGTATTCACATGCACATTTACAGTAGAAAACCCACACTGTATAAAATGTTTGTAGAAATTACAGTAAAACACTGTCAAATTATATCAGAAATAGGGCGTGAAATTAAAAATGTAATATCACCGTAGTAGACCCTTTTAATTACCGTAAATCAAAGAATAGCACAAAACTTTTACTTTTTTCTGTCATAAACTTTAGAAAACACAGTTTTGCTGTAAAAAATATTAGATTTTTCATTTAAAATGGATGGAGAAATACCATAACGTCACAAGGACATAACTACCCTAAAAATAATAGCAGACCAAAGGACCTAACAAAGGACCTAAAATGACCAAAAGAGTCACAAAACGACCAAAAAAAGAGACAGAAAACGACCAAAAGAGACACAAAACCATCAAAAAAGACACACAATGACCAAAAAAAAGACAGAAAATGACCAAAAGAGACATAAAACTATCTAAAAAGACACAAAACGACCAAAAGAGACACAAAACTATCTAAAAAGACACAAAACGACCAAAAAAAGAGACAGAAAACGACCAAAAGAGACACAAAACCATCAAAAAAGACACAAAATGACCAAAAGAGACATAAAATTATCAAAAAAGACACAAAATGACCAAAAGAGACACAAAACCATCAAAAAAGACACAAAATGACCAAAAGAGACACAAAACCATCAAAAAAGACACACAATGACCAAAAAAAGACAGAAAACGACCAAAAGAGACATGAAATTATCAAAAAAAGACACAAAATGACCTAAAAAATACGTAAAATTATCAAATGAGACACAAAATTACCAAAAAGAGACACAATAGGGATGAAATGGCAAGTGGTTTTTCAGTCTAAATGACAGATTTAGCTGATATTTACATTTAAATTTACAGTAGAAAACCCACTCACTGTATTTTTTACGGTAAAGTTCTGGCAACCACAGCTGCCGGTATTTTACCGTAAATTAAACAGAATATTTTTTACAGTGTAGCAGAGAGGGAACCTTTAAGTCCAGGTCCTTTATAAATAAAAGGACTCACCGTGTTGCCGTAGTCGTCGTACTCCAGGACGCCCTGAGGCCAGACGGCGCTCACACACAGCAGCAGCAGCAGCAGCAGCGTCTTCATCCTCTCTGTTGGAAAGTTCTGCTCCTGAACCTGATTCACCTGCTTTTATCCTCTCTACCTCCGTCTCTGAGTGGGCGTCCTCCCTCCCTCCCTCCCTCTCTTTTATTGATCTGCTGGAAACTGATCGATATCTGTTTGCTCAGCCTGAGTCAGTGAGGAGGAACAGAGTTCACTGATAACTCACAATCTGCTACTGGAGCCAAAAGTGGGAAAAGGGCTCGATATGTACACTGTAAAAAATAAAATAAAAGAAGAAGAAGAAAAAAGTGGCTCCATGAGATTGTTTCATAATCCACTGTACCTTTTTTGGTTAATTTCATGTTTTCTGTGTGTAAAAAAAAAAGTCTTAAATACAGTAGGGTGCATTCGGGTAATGTGGGACACTTTTTGCAATTTTGACTTTAAGCAGGAAATAAACCAGCCAAACCTGAAGTGTCCCACATTACCCGAATCCACCCTATATAGTTACTGTAAAAAAAAAGTTTTTCAACAGACATTTACATGTTTTTTCTGTTTTCTTTCATTACAAACATTAAACATAAAAAAAAGACACAAAATGAGCAAAAAAGGCAAAAAATGGGCAAAAAAAAATCGTATAATGAGCAAAAAAGAAAAAATGAGCAAAAAAAGTCATAAAAGAGCAACAAAAAAACATTGAAGGACAAAAAAAGACACACAATTTAAAAAACGACCAAAATAAGACACACGAGGAGCAAAAAAAGACACAAATGACCAAAAATAAAAGGACAAAAAAAGACAAAAAAAGGCACCAAATGACTAAAGAAAGGCAAAAAAAGGACAATAAAAGACACAAATGAGTCATAAAAGAGCAACAAAAAACATTAAAGGACAAAACAAGACACACAATTTTAAAAATTGACCAAAAAAAGACACAAAATGAGCAAAAAAGACCAAAATACGCACAAAATGATAAAAAAAAAAAAATCCATAAAAGAGCAACGAAAACACATTGAAGCCAAAAAAAGACAAACAACAACAAAATAAAAGGACAAAAAAAGACACCAAATGACTTAAGAAAGGGAAAAAAAGACAATAAAAGACACAAATGAGTCATAAAATAGCAACAAAAACATTAAAGGACAAAACAAGACACACAATTTTAAAAATTGACCAAAAAAAGACACAAAATAAGCAAAAAAGACCAAAAAAGGCAGAAAATGACCCAAAAAAAGTGGCTCCATGAGATTGTTTCATAATCCACTGTACCTTTTTTGGTTAATTTCATGTTTTCGGTGTAAAAAAAGTCTTAAATACAGTAGGGTGCATTCGGGTTATGTGGAACGTAAAATAATAAAACCATCGTTTTTAAAAAGTCGTGGTTGTCCTACACTGTAAAAAAAAATTGGAATAAGGATCTTCTTTTTTTTTTTTTACATATAATTCACTGAGAATTTAATGCTCAAAATCCTGAACAAATGGAATATTATTAACGTGGTTAATATTTGTAATAAAAGTAATTTAAATTACTTATTGTAGAAAACCAAAAGAAAAATCCTGGGAAATAATACAGCAAATTTCTTAAAAATATATAAGTACTTTTTTTTGCAGTGTAAACAACTATGACATTTTATTTATTTATAAAGAAAAACAGGAAATTAACCATAAAAGGTACAATGGACTATGAAAATCAAAACAAAAACAAGACATTTTTAAATGTTACTTGCACTGTAAAATATTTAAAAATAATTTAAAAAAGTTAAGTTTTTACCATATTTTTCCGAATTCTTTTTACATTAAATGCAAAGTTTTAATGTAACAAAATAAATGTTTTTAACTTCTTTTTTTTTTTTTTTACATATAATAATATATAACAGTTATTTTATTGTTCAAGACCATTAAAAAAATGGAATAAAATAATTAATTCACATTATATCAATTACCATGGTTATTATTTGTAAATTAAAGTAATTTACATTTTTATGGCATTTGCACTTTATGTAGAGAAAAATCAGGAAAAAAAGCCTGGAATTTCTAGAAATTATTATTATTATTATTTTATTTTATTTATTTTATTTTTTTTACAGTGTAGAACAACTATGACTTTTTATTTAGTCATGACATTTTTAGACACAGAAAACCAGGACAGGACTCCATGGTGACTGTTTCGTAATCCATTGTACCTTTTATGGTCAATTTCCTGTTTTTCAGGTTTTTTTTCCTGATTTCTTCTACATTAAGTGCAAATGCCGTAAAAAAAAAAATGTAATTACTTTTATTTCAAATAATAACTACATAAATTAATATAATATAACATTAAATATTTTATTCCATTTGTTAATGGTCTTGAACATTAAAATAACAGTTAATTTTATTTAAAAAGACAAAAAAAAATCCTCCATCCATCCAACCTATTGCTCAATGTAAATTAGAACAATTTTCTATTTTGTTACATTCAAACTTAAAGTTTAATGTAAAAACTGTACGTTTTTTAATACATTTTTAAAATATTTTTACAGTGCAGGTAAATAAATAAAAAAATAATTGTTGTCGACACTGTAAAAATTATATATATTTTTTTAATTTACTGTATTATTTGACAGGGTTTTCTTTTGTTTTTCTACATTAAGTGCCAGAATCTGTACCATAAAAAAGTAAAATTACTTTTATTACAAATATTAAATTAAATAATATGGAAGAAATCTGTTGATTAATATACTGTGAAGTTATTATCATTATTATTATTATTATTATTATTATTTATTTTTACAGTATTATTCAATTGCTTAATGATCTTGAATGTGAATTTTTTGTCAAAGAAAAATAAACCTCATATTGCTGAATGTTTTTAAACAGTCAAACTTTAAATTTAATGTTAAAAGAAATTGTAAATTTTTTTTTTTTTTCGATTTTCTACAGATACGTTTTGACATAAAACTATCTTTTTTAATACTGATATTGAGTTTTTATTATCTTAGATTTAATAAGACATAAAAAAAAATAAAATAAAATAAAATAATAAAAAAATAACTTAGTTGTTAACTTTTTTTGTGATTTATTTATTATATTAATTGTATTATTTTACAGTGTTTTTCTTTATTTTTTTCCTCATTAAGTGCAAATGCCAAAAAAAAAATCAATTACTTTTATTACAAATATATATATTTAAATATGATGGCATCTTTTGGAGATGTTGGCTTGATTCATATTTTTTCCATGATTATTTTTTATTATTATCAGGGTGATATTTACTGTGAATATGTCTCTGACGGTTCACAGTGAAGCTGTTTTTGTGTGTCAGTTTCGGGAAATGAGGACGATTGAGCAACTGATTTGTTTGAGTTGAAAAGGGAACACAAACAAACACAAACCAACACTGTAAAAAACGTACATGTGCTGGTCGAACTGTTTAAAGTTACGGGAAAGAGGACGTGTGATCAGCATGCAGAGATTGTGTCAGAATATTTTTATAATCCATTTCACCTTTTTTGGTTAACTGCCTGTTTTTCTTACATGAATAAAACTCAATGTTGTCCTAGACCAGGGGTCTCAAACTCGACTTCATTTTGAGCATCCTGAGCTCTTCCTGAACCTCTACATATGTGTTTTGTGAAGAAAAATTAAGAAAAAGTGTTTTTTTTGAGCGATCAGAAGAAATTGGTACCTCTGCTTTCCTCCAGAAATTTTCCCGCCTTTTTACCATGGCGGTCTATGAGGCTGTTGGTGCGTGTTGGTGGCGCACCTGTGCGTGTTACGCCCAAACTAAAACTCTTTGCAGACCAATGTGAGTCAGAAGACGAATGTCCCTACGTTTCTATGTATAAATTATTTCTGTAGAGTGGCATTTGCGCCCTTTAGCGCAGTTTCCAAATTTATTTTTTCACATATTTTTCTCTCCCTCTCCACTCTTGCGATGATGTCATCCACTCTAGCCTCTCCATAGGGTTACATTGGGGGGATTTTTTGGCTTGTTTTGTCGAATAATTTGAAAACTAAGAAACCCTTAGAAAAATCATAGCACACTTATCATGGCCGAGCTGGTCGATTTTATACCTTTTTAGGAACCTGGTCTCACAGAAATCCGTGAAATAGCCACGGATTTCGCTTAACTCAAAATCCGTGGAATAGCCACGGAATCGCTCAAATTTCCGTGAAACTGACACGGATTTCGCTACAATGCAAGTTAATGACAGTCATATCCCGTGGCTATTCCATGGATATTTGTTCCTATTGGTTTGTTCCAAGTCACGTGACTTTCAAGGTCCCGGCGGTCAGAACAAAAAACATGGTGGACAGTTCTCTCATTTTTAGTGAAAAATCAATATTTTGACTTAGTTTCTGCATAAAAATGGATTTTGATCACATTTCTAGCGAGAAATATATGTTTTATTTTCTAAATCTTCACTCAGTGAATGTACATAATCACTTTGTATGTTGGAGTAGCCACGGGATATGACTGTCATTAACTTGCATTGTAGCGAAATCCGTGTCAGTTTCACGGAAATTTGAGCGATTCCGTGGCTATTCCACGGATTTTGAGTTAAGCGAAATCCGTGGCTATTTCACGGATTTCTGTGAGACCATGTTGCTTTTTAGTGTACTATGTGTGACCAAAACTCTGGGAGGATTAGTCGACCGAAAAAAACATGGAAGAAACGGAAGAATAATAAAATTAAGCCGGTGAATAGTATATAGTGCACTCTTTCAAGCACACTCAATAAAAAAAGGGCTTTAGACAACTAACAAAACTTTATCCACTAAAAACCGAAATAAGTAAGGAACATAGATGCAAAGATGTTTATTTGAAGGCAGAAGTTACAAATTTTAAGGAGGAATTTACGAAACACTTCCTAGTGAATGCTAAATGAAGCTTCATTTACCAGTTTCTGCCCACTAGAGGGCACTCTCTATTCTATTGCCATTCGTTGAACCATTTTCTTTCAACTGAGAGCACCATCTAGTGGGACCAACAAGTCCAGCCAATGGTTTATGAAGCTTCATTTGGACATCACATTCATATTTTCCTTTTCATGCACTACAGTCTCCGTACAGATTCAGAATCCTCTGATCCGTTGACACAAACCTTTACAATGATTTCACAATGAATTAATGCAGATAGGAGAGAAACTGGTTAGATGTGGCGCACAAAGCCTCAGACCTCTTCAGTGTCCGCTCCCCGACTTCAAATCCATCATCTTGGCACAAACGAAAGGCAGCTCCTCGTCGCAGGAGTAGCAGTTCCACTGCCTCTGGTCTGCAATGTTGAAAAAACGAAAGAAACACGTCAATTCAAGGGTTTCAAGCTGAATGTAGAAGGAAGATGCTGTATTTCACTGCAATATATACAATCTTCTCAAAAGTCATCCGCACAATCAAGTCTTTGTGCAGAATAACACAGTATTAGATGAAAAAATGAATATATATATATATATATATATATATATATATATATATATATATATATGTAGAGTGCACTATATACTATTCACCGGCTTAATTTTATTATTCTTTCGTTTCTTCCATGTTTTTTTGGTCGACTAATCCTCCCAGAGTTTTGGTCACACATAGTACACTAAAAAGGTATATATATATATATATATATATATATATATATATATATATATATATATATATAAACACTTTTACAAGTGCCCTCAAGTATCACGGATGTTGTAAAAAAAAAAAAAGCTCCACAAAATTACCAAAAAAAGACATAAAATCACCAAAAAAAAGACACAAAATCACCCAAAAAATACACAAAATGACAAAAACAGGAAATATAATTCTCAAAAAAGACACAAAAAGACAACAAAAACTATGTTAATTTACCAAAAACAGTTTCTCCACATATTTTACATATTGACGTATTGTCATGTTTCCAGCCTGTCCTGTCCTCTCCTCTCTGCTCTGTGTAAACAGCCTCTCCTGTCCTCTCCTCTCTGCTCTGTGTAAACAGCCTCTCCTGTCCTCTCCTCTCGGCTCTGTGTAAACAGAGCTGTTTTTAACAGGATCTGGTTAGTGCAAACAATCTATAAAATCCAGATTTCTTTTAGCAGCCAGTGGAGTCTCCCCCTGCTGGACGTTAGAAATAATGCAGGTTTAAGGCACTTTTCAGACCCGGAGGTTGCTGCTTGGTTGGGATGATATGCTCCAGGGTTAATATGAAATGTTTGTATGTGTGTTTGTGTAGCTTATTACATCCATAATTCATCATCAGGCAGTTTCCCCTGATGTTCTTCTCCATGGTCCAGTCAGTGTAGTCAAACATGGAGCCATCACTCCACATCCAATGTCCATACTATGGACAGAAAGACACAAACATTAATAAAGACATACACTACAGGCCAAACGTTTGGAAGCAAGATCAAATTTATAACTAACTTCTTGGCTAAGTAGTTAGCTTAGCAAGCTACTTAGCCAAGTAGTTAGCTATTTAATAATACAAAACCTTTTTTTCTTCATAAAGTATGAGAGGCAAAATGTAAATAATGATCTGTTGTTATCAAAAACAAGATATTTAAAGAATACTTGGAATATTCAATCATAAAATAAGTTGATATCAAAAGATGGAGCACAGAAACACACAGCAGCATTAAATAACATGGGAAATGAATGAGGGTCATTTTGGACCCATGTTGTGCATCAAAGGGTTAAGAAAGCCATTGTGAACAAAAAATGTAAGTTGCTTCCCAATATTTTGCCTGTATTGGCCTTGCTTCCAAACTTTTGACCTGTAGTGTATAACAAATATATCATACAGCTGTCAATTTATTTAATACAAAAAAAAGCTTATTATCAAATTAATAATGATTACATTTACAGTTTTTGCCTTCAACTGTTTTGTTAAAGTACCAAATTGCATAATGACGAATAAAGATATTCTATTTTATTCAAATTGCACCAAAATGTTAGTTTAAACAATTTCAGTTCCTTCTATTTTTCTTTTTGTTATCCACTTATTATTACTGACTAACAGAAAAGTTTATTGGTCCTCACTCAGTATGTATCTGTCCCAAAAACAAACAAAACAAAAAAACAACTGTTTATTATGTATCAGGCTTTAGTTTGCAGGTGAAATGGAAGGACATTTGGGGATGACCCTGAAACTGATGTATTCAACATAATTTATAACCCTAAATGTATCTATATATTTATATCTTCTTATTTTTAATTTTGCATTAATAAGCCATTTTATAACCCTACCCTAACCCCTAACCTTAAATCCTAAACCCCAACAAAAGTACAAAAATATCAAAGTAAAAGTACTCTTTATGCAGAATGTTTTATGTATTACAAATACATTTTTGGATTATTATTATTATTCGATCCTTTTTTTTAATGTTAAATCTCGGCCTGAAAAAGTAACTAAAGCTGTCGGCTTAACCCTTTGATGCACAACATGGGTCTAAAGTGACCCAACAGTTTTGATGTTCTATATCTTTTCAATAAATTATTTTCGTCATTCAGTATTCCAGGTTTTCCTCAATTAGTTTGTTTTTGATCATCATACATCCTAATTTTATGTTTCCCTTTATTCATTTTTTAATAAAATCCCTTTTTGTGTCACTACTCTTCTAATGAGCAGCATGGGTCAAAAATGACCCCTATCCATTTTTTAACTAAATAGCTTGCTAAGCTAACTACTTAGCTAACTTCTTGGCTAAGTAGCTTTCTAAGCTAACTACTTAGCAAACTTCTTGGCTAGGTATTTAGCTAAGTAGCGTGATAAGCTAACTACTTAGCTAACTTCTTGGCTATGTAGTTAGCTTAGCAAGCTACATAGCCAAGTAGTTAGTCATAAAGTAAGAGAGGCAAAATGGAAATAATGGTCTGTTGTTATAAAAAACAAGATATTTAAAGAATACTTGGAATATTCAATCATAAAATAAGTTCATACCAAAAGATAGAGCACAGAAACACACAGCAATCATTAAATAACATGGGAAAAAATGAATGCGGGTCATTTTTGACCCATGTTGTGCATTAGAAGGGGTGTCAATATGTTGTGCATCAAGTATAAAGTTACAGAAAATGGAAATACTCAAGTGCAAGTACCTTACCTATTATGTACTGCATGATAACTGTATTATTTCTGATTGTGGTTTTGAGGTTTATTAAAAACTACAGTAACTCGTCCATCCCTGTATAATTATTGGACTCAGATTTTCAATACCCTGTCAGAGGTAATTGGGGTGGAGATAAAGCCAAATGCTCTGAGTGCACTTTTTGGGGTTTCTCCCTCTTCTCTCACTAAGCCCAAAAGGATGTGCTGGCTTCTGCTACTCTGTTAGCCAGAAGACTAATTGTAATTAATTGGAAATCAACAACACCGCCCTGTCATGTCCGCTGGATTAGAGACACTCTTTTTTTCCTTAAATTGGAGAAAATTAGACTATCTTTATCTGGCTGCTCCAGTAAATTTGGGAAACTATGGGGCCCATTCCTACAATTTGTTAAGACGACAGATCTCCTTTACTATTACCTGACTGATGTGCCTGTGTTTGTTTTTATTTTATTTATTTTTTGTTTTTGTTTGTTTTTGCTGTTCTGGTGCTGTGGGTTGTTCGGGTATGCAGCAATACTTCCATGATCACTCTTGTTTTTTTTTGTTTGTTTTTTCTATAAGACAAAAATGACTAATTTACTCTTTGTATGTTTTAACACGGTTGTACTCATCTGCAAAACCCAATAAAAAAAGTTTGAAAAAAAACAAAAAAAACTACAGTAACTCTCGAACTCACGTCGTTCTAAAAGTGTTTAAGGTAATAACCGTACATATATGGTGTCATGGCCGCCGATCCAGGTATGGGGGAAGTTGGCGGTGTGTTCTTTGGTCAGAGACTGGATGAAGTAATTCTCATCTGGACTGTGGACTGACGCCAGGTTGGCCGATTCAAACAGACAGTAAGACTGTAGATGATGGGAGAGGAGAGACACAAAGTTATCCTCACATCTGATTGGTTATGACATTAGCGGCTCCGTCGGTCCTCACCTCGGCTCCGATCCAACTCTTCGGCTCGCTCATGAACTTGAAACACCGTTTTCCTAAGCGGGACCAGCCAATCGGACAGAAGTGCGACGCTGCAAAACATATGTAGAAAAACACCTTTACTGTATTTTAATGGTTTGATTTAGCAGCGTTTCAGTTCGTTTAAACGCACAGATTTTGTATTTTGGAAGACTTGGTTTAAAGGTTTGTCCATCTGAAAGCAACTTTTTAATGTTTTTTTTTAATTTAATGTTTTTTTATTTATTTAATGTTTTGCTAACAGGATCTGGTTAGTGCAAACACTTTTAAACGACGCATGTAGAATAAAGTGATTCTGACAGAAATATCTAAATCATAAGCTTCGTTTTGTCCCTTTTATAACATAAAACACTCTTTAAAACAGATAAAAGATAACCCTATATGGTTACCCATATATATATATATATATATATATATATATATATATATACCATATTAATATTCATATTTAGTAGTGGTGTGTATATATATATATATATATATATATATATATATATATATATATATATACATACCATATTCATATTTAGTAGTGGTTGAAGGAATTTGGAGTTCTTTTCATAGAAGAGGTTGGCACATCGTTCATATTGTACAACATTATTCAACAATAAATCTGTTAATAAAAAGATATATGAGGTGAAGTAAACGCACAGTACAGAGTCACAAGGTCTCAAAGACTACTTGAAAACTTTTATTAATAGTATTATTATTACTTTCCAGGTTATTATTTTCACAAATAGGAAACCCTGATTTACCTGTGGGTTGATTCTGAAAATTAATTGAGCAGTTGTCTGTAAATCGGTTGTTTCCCAATGCAAAGATCACATCAAATGTCCTGTTTTGTCCACAACTCAAATAAATTCAGTTAACTAATAAGAAAATGAACACATTTAAAAAGATGGAATAAGATAAATTTTGTGTTTTTTTCTAGACGGCTAACACCAGACTAATCTCAAATGAGGTCTAGTCTGGCAACCAACAATGTATTTCTTCGTAGAGGAGGTGTGGTTTACAATCCTCCAGAGCCGTTTATTGGGCGCTTAGAATGTCTATCAAAGCGTCTGTAGGTAGCTCTTAGCCAATCAGATCAGTTATACCAGATGACGTAGTAGAGCTACAGAAATGGATGTTTGTTGTTGTGTGTGTAGGTGAGAGAGCGTTGCTTGCTGCTTTGCTTCTCCAGTTCTCGCTTTCTGCAAGATTATTTATTTTCACGCTTTATTCCCCCTCATGTCATTCAGCCACACACATCCACTGATTTTATGGGCAATAAACATGCTGCTGCGGGTCTCTGGGGGCTCCGCTGTCCCCCGGCTCGTAGCCAGATCACCGGCGTTACGGTAGCGCCGGTGATTAGCGCCGCTACCCCCGCTACCGGTGATCTCGCTATGAGCCGGGGGACAGCGGAGCCGCCCAGAGACCTTTCGCCTTTCAACTTTGGCTCTAAACTATTTAAAACACCATCTACAGCTAAAGAGAGTTTCGCGTCTGCAGCAGCCATGTTGGATCCGTAAGAAAACTACAAAACTACAAGCTTCCAAGTGCCGAGTAGTACGCGTCATCGTCTTGCCGTCCCTCCCCGCTCTGTGATTGGATCCCTAAAACAGGGCTAAGAAACCTCTCTGGTTGCCAGACTGGATGGAGGTTCGAAATGAAATTTGAGCGCGCAAGGCAGTCTGGGTATACCCAGGCTAGTTTTTTTCCTGAATTGATCACAAAATATTTGACAACTAGTTGAATAACTGATAATCTGTGAAGCTCTACACTCACCACAGTCGATGGGTGTGACCCCCGGTGGCGTCCTCGTGTTCGGTATCTCCTCTCCGTAGATGATGTCGACGCACCAGCAGTACCCGGTGGAGCCGTCGCACTGCTGCGGGAGGAAGTTACCATTATCGTCGCACTGCGGGATGAACTGTCCTGGCCTGGGCACTAGGTGAGCCCTCTTGTACGCGCAGAGGCCCCATTGCCGGGACATGCCGACGTCATGAGTGGTGGTGTTGTTGTGCGGCATGGCTCGGCTCAGGGCCACCAAGGTGGCGAGTGTCAGAGACACGAGGAGCGCCTTCATGGTGATGATGCTGATGATGCTGATGGTGATGAATGGGAGTGTGGTCTGTCAAACAGGAGCAAGAGCGGAATTCTTTGGGTGACTCTCACAGCTGATTTATTATGATGTTTAGACATAAAACATCTAAAATGATGCTGTTAATCTAAAGTCCTGTATGCTCGATACATTACAGAATGTGTTTTTTATATAGAATATCATAGAAAAGTTTATTTATGTCAGTAATTCAATTCGAAAAGTGGAAATAACACATTATATACAGTCATGGACAAAAAACACCCTTGTTTTATTCAATTTCTTGTTCATTTTAATGCCTGGTACAACTAAAGGTAGATTTTTTTGGACAAATATAATGATAACAACAAAAAGAGTTTACTTTAAGAGCTGATATCTAGACATTTTCCATGGTTTTCTTGATAATAACCAAAATCTTGATCAAGTAAACCATGGAAAATGTCTAGATATCAGCTCTTAAATTAAACTCTTATCAGCTATTTTTGTTGTTATCATTATATTTGTCCAAACAAATGTACCTTTAGTTGTACCAGGCATTAAAATGAACAAGAAATTTAAGAAAAAGGGTGGTCTAATATTTTTTTTCATGACTGTAGATCCATATCACACAGAATGAAAGGAGCAAGAGTGGAATTCTTTGGGTGACTCTCACAGCTGATTTATTATGACGTTTAGATATAAAACATCTAAAATGATGCTGTTAATCTAAAGTCCAGCACTGTAAATTGTAATAAGTTCACTTTACTTAAAAAAAGTTAGGAAACCGAAATTAAGACATGAAATGTTTCATTCTGTGTGATATGGATCTACAGTCATGAAAAAAAATATTAGACCACCCATTTTCTTAAATTTCTTGTTCATTTTAATGCCTGGTACAACTAAAGGTACATTTGTTTGGACAAATATGATGATAACAACAAAAATAGCTGATAAGAGTTTAATTTTTCCCATGGTCTTCTTGATCAAGATTTTGGTTATTATCAAGAAAACCATGGAAAATGTCTAGATATCAGCTCTTAAATTAAACTCGTATCAGCTATTTTTGTTGTTATCATCATATTTGTCCAAACAAATGTACCTTTAGTTGTACCAGGCATTAAAATGTTCTAATATTTTGATGTCCTTTTGTCCAAGTATCATGCTTTAAACCTCAAAAAAAAAAAAACAGTTTATTGTAGAAAGAAACTGTAGAAACCGGCATTATCGTAGAAATTTGATCATAGTTTACGAACGTTTCTGTCTTAAAATGTTGCTATATCTGTCAGATTCGCTTTATCCTACTTGTGTCATTTAAAACGTGTCCAAACATGCTAAAACACTGTAACACTGTAACCGTCTTTGAAAGGTCTCCAAACATACGGTTCAAACTGTAAAAACACATTATCATAGAAATTTGACAGAACTTCAACAGATCATAGTTTAGGAAAGTTTCCGTTATAAAAAGTGACCAAAACTTATGTTAAAATGTTGATATTTCTGTCAGAATCTCTTTATTCTACATGTGTCATTTAAAAAAAAAACATTTGCACGAACCAGATCCTGTTAAAAACATTAATTCTGCTCCTCAGAGACACTGAAGACATGACCGAAGTTAGCTAAGTAGTTAGCTTAGCAAGCTACTTAGCTAAATACTTAGCCAAGAAGTTAGCTTAACAAGCTACTTAGCTAAAAAAAAATGGATATGGCTCATTTTTCACCCATGTTGTGTATTAGAAGAGTAGTGACAGAAAAACTTATTTTATTTTAAAATGAATAAAGGAAAACATAAAAATTAAGATGTATGATGATCAAAAACAAACTAATTGAGGAAAACCTGGAATACTGAATGATGAATTATTGCAAAGATATAGAACATAAAAACTCTGTCGGGTCACTTTAGACCCATGTTGTGCATCAAAGGGTTAACAGGTCTCCAAACATACAGTAAAAACACATTATCATAGAAATTTGACAGTACTTCAACAGATCATAGTTTAGGAAAGTTTCCGTTCTAAAAAGTGACCAAAACTTATGTTAAAATGTTGATATTTGTGTCAGAATCTCTGTATTCTACATGTGTCATTTAAAAAAAAAAAGCATTTGCACGAACCAGATCCTGTTAAAAACATTAAATTCAAAATCAAATCAAAAAATAGCTGATAAGAGTTTAATTTAAGAGCTGATATCTAGACATTTGATCAAGATTTTGGTTATTATCAAGAAAACCATGGAAAATGTCTAGATATCAGCTCTTACATTAAACTCTTTTTGTTGTTATCATTATATTTGTCTAAACAAATCTACCTTTAGTTGTACCAGGTATTAAAATGAACAAGACATTGAATAAAACAAGGGTGCTCTAATATTTTTTTTTACATTCTTACATTTTTTGGACAAATATAATGATAACAACAAAAAGAGTTTCATTTCAGAGCTGATATCTAGACATTTTCCATGGTTTTCTTGATAATAACCAAAATCTTGATCAAGAAAACCATGGAAAATGTCTAGATATCAGCTCTTAAATTAAACTCTTATCAGCTATTTTTGTTGTTATCATTATATTTGTCCAAACAAATGTACCTTTAGTTGTACCAGGCATTAAAATGAACAAGAAATTTAAAAAAATGGGTGGTCTAATATTTTTTTTCATGACTGTAGATCCATATCACACAGAATGAAACATTTCATGTCTTCATTTATTTAATTTATTCTGACTATAATGATTATGGCTTACATTTAATGAAGACCTAAAATTCAGTGTCTCAAAAAAAAAAAGAATATAACAGAAGACACTTGGTTGGGGCTATTTGACTTGAACTACAGGAAATGGACTTTTCCATCATATTCTAATGTATTGAGATGATCCTGTATGTGTTGCATCCAATTCAAATTTGGATGAAATATTTCATTATATTGTGAATCTCTAGTATTTTGATGTCCTTTTGTCCAAGTATCATGCTTTAAACCTCCAAAAAACAGTTTATTGTAGAAAGAAACTGTAGAAACAGGCATTATCATAGAAATTTGATCATAGTTTACGAACGTTTCCGTCTTAAAATGTTGCTATTTCTGTCAGATTCACTTTATCCTACTTGTGTCATTTAAAACGTGTCCAAACATGCTAAAACTCTGTCTATTTCCCTGAGTTTTAGCATCAAAGGTTACTCCCCTATCCCTAGACTAAATCAGGGACGTAGAATATTTGTTGGATAGTCCTGAATATTTGGAAAAAGCAGGTAAAAACAATGGTTTATTAACAGAAAGTGACCAAATCTTGTGTTAAAATGTTGATATTTGTGTCAGAATCTCTGTATTCTACATGTGTCATTTTAAAAAAAAGCATTTGCACGAACCAGATCCTGTTAAAAACATTAAATTCTGCTCCTCAGAGACACTGAAGACCTGAGCTGCAGGTGATTGTTAAAGCGTAAACCTGATTGTTGCAGCGCCACCTTTAGCTCAATAGGCCTCAATTCATGTGCCTCAGTAGTGGAACCAACCTGCCCAATTTCGGTGACTTTCGGTCTTTTGCGGCACAAAAAAAAAAAAGAATAAAGAAAGAGAAGAGGTGGAAACCATACGAAGGATACTGGGACAACAGGTTCCTCTGCCATTTACAACTCTTTTTCTGAGTGATTTACCAGACGGGATGGCAGAAAATGATAGATATCTCTTGAGGATAATGTCTGCAGCAGCAAAAAAAGCTATCACCCGTAAGTGGCTGCAGCCAGAGCCACCCACAACCTCTGACTGGTTAGAGGTCATTAAAGAAATCCACCAGATGGAGAAACTAACCTTCCTGCTCAGACTAAGAAAAGGCCTGTATTATGCAAGATGGAAAAAATGGACGGCGTTCTTGACAAACGAGGAGGGTCATTCATGACCCCCAGGGCCGGTTCTAGCCCATCGGCTGCCCTAGGCGATATTGAGATTTTTAGAAACTTTGGAACTTTACCAACAACAACTGAATTGAAAATACGAATAAATAAATAAGAAAACACAGATCTTCATCAAATTGAGAATGGCAAAGACTGAAAATAAATAAAATGTAGACATACAAATGCAATAAAAATAAACATAAAAATGAAATTTAAATGTACATTTATATTTGATACATGAACTACATACAGGCAATATAATGGTCTCAACATTTTAATTTTTAGAAACTTTGGAACTTTACCAACAACAACTGAATTGAAAATAAGAATAAATAAATGAGAAAACACAGATCTGTTGATTGTAAAGACTGAAAATAAATAAAATGTACAAATGCAATAAAAATAAATATTGGCAGGGGCGCCCCCTGCCAATTTGGCGCCCTAGGCAGCCGCCTTGGTGGCCTGTAGGAATAACCGGCCCTGATGACCCCCCCCCCCCTTCTACTTTTATTTTATTGTCTTGCTAATGCTCTGTTTAACGTGGTGTATAACCGCCAGATACATTCCAAGGGACATATATTGTTTGGACTGAGCAAAATTGTATTTGTTGATCGTCCTCACGTGATACAATTGCCTGGCTATGTTATTTTTCATTTGAATGTACTGTGATGTTGTCATGTTTGACTATTCCTGACATAAAAACTAATAAAAATATAAGTATAAAAAAAGAAGAATAAAGAAAGAGAAGAGCGTCTGAACTCACCTGTCTCAGGATCAGCTGTGTGGAGCCTCGGCTGCTGCTGCCTTTTATCCTGCAGGTTAGGGTGACGCCTCTCTGCTGGCATTAGTTCATTTCTCACGATTTCATCGCAGATTTAAGGGTCAGATGTTACCCCAACAATGACCCCTTTCATGTCCTTACTTATTAATATATGACTTTCATGTATATGAGCAGATAATCCCTGGTGTATCTCTCAGGCTATTGTCAGTGGGTGAGTTTTGGGTCACATCATCTTTCATCTCAGCGTCTCAGCTTCCCAGACTGTCTTGTCTGGCTTCTTATCTCATCAGAAACTTATTTTACCGTCCTTGCATTGTGTGAATCTGGGTTACAGAGTGTTTTGGAAAGTAAACACTGACACCACTTGGGAACGTGGCTGGATTAAGTTGTGCAGCAAAATCATCATGACTTGTAAAATCCAACAAACCTGCATTGTTTTTGTGTCTCCTTCCCACACATTCATCATGAACAGAGAGAAACTGATGATGATTGATGATCTCTGTGTTTCTTTGAGGCAATTTTTTTAGGTCACTATAAAAAAAGACAAAGAACTTGTGACAAATTGTGTCTTTTCCTGTCATGTGCTTGTTTTTCTTGGAAAATCTGAAACCAAACAGGCGTAGTTACTAAACCCCCTGATTGTTCCGGATGAAGATTTTTGACACTCTCCTTTCTGTGTCCTTGTATTTCACTGCAACATATTATAAATATGCAGCTCTGTGGAATCAGCACAATCAGAACAACTCAAACATGTCTTTGTGCAGAATAACACAGTTAGAATGACAGAAATCAGAAAAAAAAAGGAAACACAAGTTGAATTTCTCTGATGAATATATTTGTTTAAACTGGAATAAAATGCAATTTTTATACAAACACTATTTCAAGTGCCCACAAGTGTGGCAAATGTTATAAAAAAGACAGAAAATGACAAAAAAAAGACAGAAATTTACTAAAATTACACAAAATTTCCAGAAAAGACACAATATTACCAAAGAACACACACAATTACATACATAAATATTGAAGTATCATCATGTTTCCAGTTTCTGTGTAAACAGCCTCTCCTGTCCTCTCCTCTCTGCTCTGTGTAAACAGCCTCTCCTGTCCTCTCCTCTCGGCTCTGTGTAAGTATTGTCAAATTTCTATGATAATGTGTTTTTACTGTATGTTTGGAGACCTTTTAACCCTTTGATGCACAACATGGTCTAAAGTGACCCGGCAGAGTTTTTATATTCTATATCTTTGCAATAATTCATCGTTCAGTATTCCAGGTTTTCCTCAATTAGTTTGTTTTTGATCATCATACATCTTAATTTTTATGTTTTCCTTTATTCATTTTTAAATAAAATACTTTTTTTCTGTCACTACTCTTCTAATACACAACATGGGTGAAAAATGAGCCATATCCATTTTTTTTAGCTAAGTAGCTTGTTAAGCTAACTTCTTGGCTAAGTATTTAGCTAAGTAGCTTGCTAAGCTAACCACTTAGCTAACTTCTTGACTAAGTAGTTAGCTTAGCAAGCTACTTAGCCAAGTAGTTAGCTATGTAATAACACAAAAACGTTTTTTCTTCATAAATTATGAGAAGCAAAATGATCTGTTGTTATCAAAACAAGATATTTAAAGAATACCAAGTTTTAAAAACTGAGCTAGAGTCCACAGCTGACGTCTCCATGGCAACTTTGTACCTACTTCCTGTTTACGTCACAAAAATCCCCAGAAATTGTAGAAGTATTAAAATAACAAGTATATTTATACGTTTTTCAGATGTTGGTAACAAATTAACTTTATTCAAGGCGGAACAAGACGGAATAGATTAAATAAAAGACTTGGAAAAAATATGTATTTTCACTTTATTAATTAAGCATCTAATTCAGGTCAGGTCTGCTGCACCAGACTCCATTCAGAAAACTGTCATTTTAACACACATCAGCATTATATTGTAGTTATTTCTGCATCCTTTAGATCAGGGGTCTCAAACTCAAATTACCTGGGGGCCACTGGAGGCAGTATCAAAATGACCAAAGAAAGACACAAAATTACAAAAAAAAGACACAAAATGACAGAAATTAAAACTAAATTACTTTAAAAAGACACAAAATCACAAAAAAGTGAGAAAAAAAGGACACAAAATGAAAAAAAAAATACACAGAATTACCAAAACAGACACAAAATTCTTAAAAAAAAAAAAAAAGAAACAAAATGACCCCAAAAAAGAGACACAATGACCAAAAAAAACTAAATTACTAAAAAAATAAATAAAAAAAAAAGACAAAATTTTAAAAAGACAAAATTATTTTAAAAAGACACAAAATTACCAAAAAAAGGAATTAAAGGGACCTTCCACACACAACACGGTAAAGTGCCATTCATATAAAACACATTAAACTTTCATATCAAGTTGAGGGCCACAAAATATCGTCACGAGGGCCACAATTGGCCCGCGGGCCGTGAGTTTGAGACCCCTGCTTTAGATCTTTTGTCCCTGACTAACCTGGAAAAGAGACGAGACAGCCTGGACAGCGGAGACACAGAGAACAATGAGAGGAACAATGATGAAACCCAAAACTCACCATAACAACACAGATTAGCTGTGAAAACACAAGCCTCTGTTACTGCAGCGCTGTTTACATGAGTCACTGTGACAAAACATTTCAGAACAAAGAAAATAGATTAATACTAGAAGCTTTTTACTGCATTCAAATAAAAACATGTAACCTGGTGTTAGAAGGGGTTGGAACATGATTGTTTGTTTGTATAAAACAGTTTAAATTAAGCATTAAATATGTTTTTTTTAAGTAGGCACACTAACATTAGAGCATCATTAATGTTAAATATCTCAATCTATTTATTATTTTTTTAATATTTATATTAGAAAAGTATGTGTATATGCATGTAATTCACCTTTTTTTATGAATCTAGGTTTTTTCAGTTAAACTATATTTACAGTATGAGAAAAAGAAATGTTTAATAAATGTATAAAGTTTCCAAAGTCAATGCAAAATTACATTAAAAAATAATAAAATAATATTGGTGAAAATATACAAGATGTCAAGTCTACTTACAAACAGGTGACACATTTTTTAATTATTATACACAATTTGGGTTGTTTAAAACACAATAAAATGTAGTTTAATTTCACAAAGAAGTCAAAATACATACAGTCGTGGAAAAATGTATTACACCACCCTTGTTTTCTTCAATTTCTTGTTCATTTTAATGCCTGGTACAACTAAATGTACATTTGTTTGGACAAATATAAAGATAATAACAAAAATAGCTGATAAGAGTTTAATTTAAGAGCTGATATCTAGACATTTCCATGGTTTTATTGATTATGATTTTGGTTATTTATCAAGATTATCGTTAAAATGAAGAAGAAATTGAAGAAATTTGTCAAATAATTTTCCCATAGTTGTATATACTGCACGAATGTATAAATATTTAATTCACCACAGTTGTAGGTGCTTGAAAAGCTTCAAAATGCACCTTGAAAATACTTGAAAAATGCTTGAATTTTTGATGTAGGAACCCTGCATGAACTTCTTTATGGGCTTCTCTTTCTTTTCCAATGTAATGATATTTATAGCTGCACAATCATTGATTGTCTGGTGGAGTTTGGCTCCATCAAGTGGCAGAATTAAGTGTAATGCAAACAGTCGCATACAGTTAGGGGTATTTCACAGGGAGTGTTTGAAGTGAATCTAAGAACAATTTACACTACTGGTCAAACGTTTTAGAACACACCAACTTTTCCAGAATTTAATTGAAAATTATGCAGTTTAATGTCTCAGTGTACTCTGAAATTAATGCACATTTGCAACATTTAAAATTCTTTATTGAGCATGATAGTGTTTTGAAAGTAAAAAAAAAGATTCAATATCACATTTTATGGTGGACTAAAGGACTAAAAAAAGACACAAAATGACTAAAAAAGTCATTTTTTACTTACATTTGTGCCGACACAAAATGACTAAAAAAAGACACAAAATTACCAAAAAAAGACACAAAATGACTAAAAATAGACACAAAATGACCAAAAAAAGACACAAAATGACAAAAAAAGACACAAAATGACAAAAAAAAGACACAAAATGACAAAAAAAGACACAAAATGACAAAAAAAAGACACAAAATGACTAAAAAAAGACACCAAATGACTAAAAAAAGACACAAAATGTCAAAAAAAGACACAAAATGACATAAAAAGACACTAAAAGACAAAAAAAGAAACAAAATGACAAAAAAAGACACAAAATGACAAAAAAACGACACAAAATGACAAAAAAAGACACTACAAGACACCAAATGACTAAAAAAAGACACAAAATGACCAAAAAAAGACACAAAATGACTTACAAAGACATGAAAAGAATTAAAAAATGGACAAAATAGCCCAAGACTCCATAGAGTTAAGTTGTTAACCCATTTCTTGTTCCCTGAAAAAGGCCTACTTGTATAATTCTGAAATGTACATTATTTTCCAGTTTTGGTTAAGCTTACCTTTTTTTATTTACCTCTGGCAGTTCACCACTTACCTTTGGACCCTTTCAAGCTGTTCATTTGACTTGAACTGCTTGAATTTCAATAATAAACTGGAAAAATTGGGATGTTCTAAAACTTTTGACCAGTAGTGTGTAAATGACGCTAAAGTGGATTAGTCGGACCGTTTGAAGCGATAACTTCAACTTTGTCAAATGTTAACACACAACCATGATACACATATTTTTTGACTAATAAATAACCAAAAAATGACCAAATAAAACCATAAAATAAATAAATAAAAATATAAACAAATATCCATAAAATAAGTCAAAATGACCAAATAAAATCAAAAAAATTACCAAAAAAAGACGAAAATGACTAAAATAACACAAAATTACCGAAGAAATCACAAAATTACCACAAAAAAAGACGAATAATGACTAAAATAACACAAAATTACCAAATAAAACACAAAATTACCAAATAAAACACATAAAATTACAAAAAAAGACACAAAATTACCAAAGAAAGTGCAAAATTACCAATAAAAAACACAAAATTACCAAAGAAAACACAAAATTACCACAAAAAAAGATGAATAATGATTAAAATAACACAAAATTACCAAAGAAAACACAAAATTACAAAAAAAGAAACAGAATTACCAAATAAAACACAAACTTACAAAAAAAGACAAAGAATTACCAAAGAACGTGCAAAATTACCAATAAAAAACACAAAATTACCAATAAAAGACACAAAACGACTAAAGAAAACATCTAATCTCAGTGAATTCACATGCAGGAGAAAGTAAATTCACATGATTTCTTCTAACTTTGTCGAACTCTGACACATGAAATTGCTCCATTGATGGTGCAGAATTTCGCAGAAATCTTGTGGTGCGACCAACAGGCCGACAGTGCTACCTAAATAGACTTGAGACTTAACCTGTAATTTGTCTCCAAACTCTTATTTTTTACCTTTAAAGTGGGGACTTGTCTCTTAAAATACAACGTTTTGGAGACTGAGGACAATTTGAGTATTACCAATAGTTATACTGTTGAGTCATAAAGTAAGTCACAAAGTGAAGTGATGCATCTTTAACTACATAGTTATTTTTAACAGCTTGTGTGCTGTGTGTTAAAAGGGAAGTTGGGCAAAGCCAGAGAGGAAGTCATTGTGGTCATGCTCCAATGATTACTGTATCTTATGTAACAGAAACCTCACGTAAGATAATAACACCACATCAGATGGCTTTTTCAACCATAAATAAAGCAGGTAAAATAATTAAAAAACACTGTTTTTACTTGTAACTTGTCAAAGTTTGACTGAAATCTCCTGAATTCTAACACTTTGACCTGATATGGAGAAGTGAATTTACTGTCCTTCTCTTTAAATATAATCATGCACTCATATTTGTTTTTACAGACACTCAGAGCAGGTTTCCTTCCGGAAGAACCACTACCTCTTTTCACACTTTAGTTTGAGCTGTCACCCTCAAGTTGTTACTTCCTCTCTGATCAGCCATAAAACTCTGAAGCATGATCTGTTTTTATAACTATAAACCTTCATACAGTTTTCCCCTCAATATCAGGAATCTGCTCAGTGAAAAACACTAAAATCAGGTAAGGTGACACCGATCAATCGTTGGGACTTCTCTGTTTTTCTACAGCAGGTTTGACGTGTTACTGATAAAAAAAAAGATGAATAACGGGAAGTAGTTATCTATTGAACTTAGCCCCAGGTTGACACAGAGCAACGTCAGTTTTATGATGATCCTGGTGAGGTATTTACTGCTGAAACTCTGCACCTGAATTTAACTTCTCATGATCATCAACGTCACAATTAAAGCAGAAAACAGTTTGTTTTTGTTCTTGTTTGTTGCAAATCCGTGTGCATTGTTAAAAAAAAAATTCTTCATATATGTTATAATTATTATGTGAAAAAGGGTGCCTTTTGGTACACTTTTGGTCACTGTATGCCCAAATTTGGGGAAACACTTTATGCTTAGTGCTCAATTTCTACAGTTTATAATCAGAATCAGAATTAGAATCAGAATCAGAATCAGAATGATCTCTATCAGCCAGGTACGTGTGCACATACTGTCTCACTCTTGTACAAAAATACAGAATACATATATTTGACAGTATGTTGAAGCATTTAAGTGCTCTGAATTATGAAACTATGCTACCATTACCATGCATTTATATTTTGCTAAAAGGTTACTTCAAATTTTTGTGTGTAAAATGTTTTTTTCCCAGTTTGATGTAAAAGATCTTGACTGCAGCATCATGGAAGGATTTTAAATTGAATTTTGTGGTGAAATCGGTTCATTTTAACAGAACTGCCACATGCAGTGAATTCACATGATTTCTTCTGAATTTGTTGAACTTTGACACGTGAAATTGCTCCATTGACGATGTAGATTTTTGCAGTAAAGAGTCCAAACCAAGGTTATTATAGTTAACGAAAACTAACGAAATAACGAAAACTAGGATTGAAAAAACATTTTCGTTAACTGAAATAAAAATAAAAACTAGAGTTTTTAAAAAAACGATAACTAACTGAAACTGTATTGTGTGGTTACAAAACTAACTAAAACTAACTAAAATTACAGTGAAAATGTCCTTCGTTTTCGTTTTTGTCAACTTTTTTCATTCATAATTCAGTGTTTCTATTTGAACATGCAACACATGGTAAATATGTTTACTGAGACTGGGATGTTTACACTAGAACCAACATTCAAAACAGTTAATAACCTTATTGGGGCTGAGATGATAAACCAAAGGAAATAAAGGAAACATTTATTATGGCCTCTTTGAATCTTGCACCCAACACATAGCCCATTACAAAAAACTAAAACTAATAAAAACTAAACTAAAACGAAGCATTTTCAAAAAAAATAAAAACTAAACTAAAACTAGAAAATTAACTCTAAAAACTAACTGAATTTGAAAACAAAAATTCACAACGAAATTAAAACTAAAATTAATGAAAAATCCAAAACTATTATAACCTTGCACTGGAGCACATTCACATACAAGAGTGATGATTAAAACGTTTTCTAATATGCCAAAAAGATGAATTATTACCCCTCGGAAACTCCAACAAACAGTTTCAGGATGTTGTTGTCTTTTGTTGCTCTTTATGACTTTTTTTTTGGTCATTTTGTCTTTTTTTTTTTGGGTCACTTTTTGTAATTTTGTGTCTTTTTTGGTCGTTGTGTGTCTTTTTTGTCATTTTATTTTGTTGTTGTTCTTTTATGACTTTTTTGGTCATTTGTGTCTTTTTTGCTTTTTTTTGGTCATTTTTTAAATTATGTCTTTTTTTGTCCTTTAATGGTTTTTGTTGCTCTTTTATGACTTTTTTTTTGCTTATTTTCTGTCTTTTTTTGGTCATTTTTAAAAATTGTGTCTTGTTTTGTCCTTTAATGTTTTTTGTTGCTCTTTTATGACTTTTTTTTGCTCATCTTATAATTTTTTTGCTTATTTTGTGTCTTTTTTTGGTCATTTTTTAAAATTGTGTGTCTTGTTTTGTCCTTCAATGTTTTTTGTTGCTCTTTCATGACTTTTTTTTGCTCATTTTATAATTTTTTTGCTAATTTTGTGTCTTTTTTTGGTCATTTTTTAAAATTGTGTGTCTTGTTTTGTCCTTCAATGTTTTTTGTTGCTCTTTTATGACTTTTTTTTTGCTCATCTTATAATTGTTTTGCTTATTTTGTGTCTTTTTTTGGTCATTTTTTAAAATTGTGTGTCTTGTTTTGTCCTTTAATGTTTTTTTGTTGCTCTTTCATGACCTTTTTTTGCTAATTTTATAATTTTTTTGCTTATTTTGTCTCTTTTTTTGGTCATTTTTTAAAATTGTGTGTCTTGTTTTTTCCTTTAATGTTTTTTGTTGCTCTTTTATGACCTTTTTTTGCTCATTTTATGATTTTTTTTGCTTATTTTGTCTCTTTTTTTGGTCATTTTTTAAAATTGTGTGTCTTGTTTTGTCCTTTAATGGTTTTTGTTGCTCTTTTATGACTCATTTGTGTCTTTTATTGTCTTTTTTTCCCTTTCTTTAGTAATTTGGTGTCTTTTTTGTCCTTTTATTTAATCCATTGTCCTTTTATTTAATCCAAAACTATTATAACCTTGGTCTGAAATCTGAGGAGGCTATCGTCACTTGTGAGGTGTCTGTCACCATCCAGTTTTATATACTACCATTTACCATAAACGGGCAACACTTCCTCTTTTCTCATATGTCAGTTCCTCTCTGAGCTTCTTTCACATTTGTTTCTGCTCATTTACCCATTGCCTTATACGTCCACTGGACATCTTTTTTGCTGCTGCAGAATGGGACCGGCGAGCCTTAGCTTGGCCCTCCTCAGCCTCTCGTTCTGCTGGGCTCAGATGTCCAACCCGGACGGCGGGAGGCCGTCCTGCAGAAGCTGCGACCTGCGGCTCTCCTGTAACTGCTCCTGCAGAGGATTCACCCAGGTTCCCTCTGTCACGGACCGAGCCCTGACCCTTGACCTCTCCTTTAACAACATCACCACGGTGACCGGAGACGACCTGACAGGACACGCCAGGCTCAAGGCTCTGAGTCTCCGCGGTAAAGTTGATCAGATTTCATTGGGTTCATTGGAAAAAGCTAAGTTCAGCCTTGTCTGTATATAAAAAAAGACATGTGCATATTTGTGTTTAAGTGGGTGTGTACCATTGTTTTGGACAAATTATATCTTTATTTATATTTTAATTGTAGCAAAGATTTAAAAAAAAAAAAAAAAGCTCTCTCTGGTGAAGAGCAACACAATATACACTACCGGTCAAAAGTTTTAGAACACCCCAATTTTTCCAGGTTTTATTGAAAATCAAGCAGTTCAAGTCAAATGAACAGCTAGGGAGGGTACAAAGGTAAGTGGTGAACTGCCAGAGGTAAATAAAAAAAGGTAAGCTTAACCAAAACTGGAAAATAATGTACATTTCAGAATTATACAAGTAGGCCTTTTTCAGGGAACAAGAAATGGGTTAACAACTTAACTCTATGGAGTCTCGGGCTATTTTGTCCATTTTTTAATTCTTTTCATGTCTTTGTAAGTCATTTTGTGTCTTTTTTGGTCATTTTGTGTCTTTTTTTAGTCATTTTGTGTCTTTTTTTGTCATTTTGTGTCTTTTTTTTTGGTCATTTTGTGTCTTTTTTTTGTCATTTTGTGTCTTTTGGTGTCTTTTTTTTGTCATTTTGTGTCTTTTTTTTGTCATTTTGTGTCTTTTGGTGTCTTTTTTTTGTCATTTTGTGTCTTTTTTTGTCATTTTGTGTCTTTTTTAGTCATTTTCTGTCTTTTGGTGTCTTTTTTGTCATTTTGTGTCTTTTTTTAGTCATTTTGTGTCTTTTTTAGTCCTTTAGTCCAACATAAAATGTGATTTTGAATCTTTTTTTTACTTTCAAAACACTATCATGCACAATAAAGAATTTCAAATGTTGCAAATGTGCATTAATTTCAGAGTACACTGAGACATTAAACTGCATCATTTTCAATTAAATTCTGGAAAAGTTGGTGTGTTCTAAAACTTTTGACCGGTAGTGTACATGTAAAGTAATATGATATAATTAAAAGAAAGATGAATAATACATTCGTTTTAACACTTTTACAGTTACAAAACAATGTTACCTCCATGTTGTAGCTGTTCAGGAGCTTTTGATTATATCATATAATCTTCTTCGTGTCATTGAATTAAAGATGTGGAAAATGTTTTCCCCCTAAAGCACTTTGAGGACTTCTTCAAAGTTTGATCCAGATTTCTTTGGTCTAATAGATGAACAGGCAGTAAATGGGTTACAAATGTATCTACAGATGATTTGATGAATTTATTTGCAAAATGTGCATTTTCTTGAAATAATTACGGACATGAAACAGCAGAGAGAAGTGAGAGAGCATGGGTTACTTGAACAAAAACAGGAACAGTGAAGTAAAGAAAACTTCCCATCTAAATCAATCCAAACATTTAAAGATTAACACATTTTTCTAGTATTTGCATGACAACAAAGAGCAAAGGAATGTCTAGTAGGCACTTATGGATGGAGGTGCAGCTTACCAGTGCTAATAAATACCTTTTTTTTAGCTGATAAATGTCTATACATGGGCAGCAACTACAACCTGGTTCCAAAAAAGTCAGGACTTTGTCTAAAACGTAAATTAAAACTCATACATGTAACCGGAAACTGTACAAAAGCAGTATATTTTACAATAAACTGATAAACTTGTGTTTTTGTTATATACAAAAATTTGTTTTTACAAACTTTTTGTTTATTGTGGTTGTAATGCTAACAGCCTAATACGATTTTACAACTTACATATGAGCAAAACATTGATATTTACGTAAATAATTACAATGTACAACCGTGCAAAACTTACTTTCATCCACCACATTTCCACATTAAAAGGATGTCAACTCGGCAGCTCATGTATAAAATCTTTGTAGACTTTTAAAGTTGTTGTTCCAACTTGAAGGGCCGTTTACGTACTTGGGAAATAATTTTTTCTGATTAGCCCAACACTGAGTAAATGCAGCATAACTTTTTTTCATGATCATAGACCACAAGCAAGCTGGAAAATATGACAACCTTCTGAAACTCAGTGGCCCGAGGACAGGCCAGGGCGGAACACCTGATTACATTTTGTTTGACTGCAGGATGTTTTTATACGTATATTTTACCGTCCTCCAGGAAACAGACTAGCTGTGGTGGACCCGTCGGCGTTTGACTCTCTGTCGGGTCTGAAGGAGCTCGATCTGTCCAACAACCAGCTGAGTGCTCTCAACCACAAATGGTTCAGAAAACTAGAAGCTCTGGTGGAACTCAACCTGCTCAACAATCCATACAGGTAAAATGCTCAGGTTATAAAGACAAAACAAAAGCCATATAGATGGATGGATGGATGGATGGATGGATGGATGGATGGATGGATGGATGGATGGATGGATGGATGGATGGATGGATGGATGGATGGATGGATGGATGGATGGATGGATGGATGGATGGATGGATAGACTGTAAAAAAAAAATTAATTTACGGTAAAAAACCAGCAGCTGTGGTTGCCAGAACATCACCGTAAAAAATACAGTGTAAATATCAGCAAAAACTGTAATTTATACAGAATAATCCCATTACTTTTAGGATAATTGTTTCATCATGGTATTTCTCCATTAACTTTACATGAAAATTTTATATTTTTACAGAAAAACTGTGTGTTTTCTACAGTTTATGGCGGTAGAATTTAAAGTTTTATACTATTGTTTGATTTACAGTAATTAAAAGTATCTACTACGCTGATGTACAATGTTTAATTTTACGACCTATTTCTGATGCAATTTGACAGTTTTTTACTGTAATTTAAACAAACATTTTTTACAGTGTAGATAGATAGACAGACAGACAGACAGACAGACAGACAGACAGATAGACAGATAGATAGATAGATAGATAGATAGATAGACAGATAGACAGACTTTATTTATCCCAAGCTGGGAAATTACAGTGTAGCAGCAGCATTACACACAAAGACAATAACAACACAATTAAATAAAAAGAACAACCTAGGCATAATTCAAGCAATAAAATATAAAAATACAATAAAATACAATAAAAATACAATAAAATGTCATGTAAAAATAAAGTGTCTAAAGAAGGAGTATGTATTAAGGAGTAGAATTCCACTGCCGAATAAATATGAATATGCAGTATAAAAATGTTGGTGCCGTGAAACAATAAGGTGCAATGAACAGTGTGCATTAAAAAAACACATAAAGTGCATAACGACGTCCAGGTGTCCATATACTTTGTGTCTCCTGTCCTGCAGCTGCCTGGGGCCTCGACCGTTATTCGAGGGGCTGATCAGGCTGAGGAGGCTGGGCTTCGGAGGGCCGGCGTTGGAGGAGATAAAGAGAGGAGATCTGTCTGGAGTCACTCAGCTGGAGGAGCTCACCGTGTACGCCAACAACCTGAAGAGGTGGGCGACAAGGTTATTATAGTTAACGAAAACTAACGAAATAACGAAAACTAGAATTGAAAAAACATTTTCGTTAACTGAAATAGAAATAAAAACTAGAGTTTTTAAAAAAACGATAACTAACTGAAACTGTATTGTGTGGTTACAAAACTAACTAAAATTATAGTGGAAATGTCCTTAGTTTTCGTTTTTGTCAACTTTTTTCATTCATAATTCAGTGTTTCTATTTGAACATGCAACACATGGTGAATATGTTTACTGAGACTTGGATGTCTAAACTCCAACCAAAATTCAAAACAGTTAATAACCTTATTGGGGCTGAGATGATAAACCAAAGGAAATAAAGGCAAAATTTATTATAACCACTTTGAATCTGACACCCAACACAGCCCATTACAAAAAAACTAAAACTAACACTAAAACTAATAAAAACTAAACTAAAACTAAGCATTTTCAAAAAATAAAAACTAAACTAAAACTAGAAAACTCACTCTAAAAACTAACTAAAACTAACTGAAATTGAAAACAAAAATTCACAACGAAATTAAAACTAAAACTAATGAAAAATCCAAAACTATTATAACCTTGGTGGGCGGTAGGCTTACGGAAAATGTACTTTCTACAAGTACGAGTATCATAAGATTAAATGTGTAAATGTGTGTGAATAACATCACAGCCGTCCACAGAGTGAGGATACAGATCATTTATTTGATCTTTGATTTATAATTTTTTTTAGGGCGCAAAGGCCGTTTGGTTAAATTATGCTGGTTTTACCTTTCAGATTAATACCTTAACATTCTCATTCACCAAGAAAAATTAAATAAATCCCCAGTCTGCAGTCTTTCACTCTCTTCCCCTCTTTTTCAGACACGAGTCCGGGGCTTTAGGGGACGTTTGGCCGTTGGGTCACGTCACCTTGAACCTCCACACTCCGTTTTTAACAAACACCTCCTTAGCCTCGGCGGTTCTTGCGGACGTGTCGTACCCGGAGACGCCGATCCTTCTCGAAGACATCCATCTGATCGGGAATGAGTCCGTTCAGCCCTTCAGAGAGCCGGCCAGGAGGAGAGTCAGGTCTGTCAGTTTGTTGTTTCTCAGTGTGGTACATTTGCAGTTATTAGCAACTTTTGCTTTGCAGTACACGATTTGAAACCAGCAAAACATTGGATTAAGTACACTACTGGTCAAAAGTTTTAGAACACACCAACTTTTCCAGAATTTAATTGAAAATGATGCAGTTTAAGCTTACCTTTTTTATTTACCTCTGGCAGTTCCATTTTGTCACGAACTGGTCAGGTTAGTGGCAAAAAAGAAGGGAGTCCACACGTAACATACAAAGCCAAATCATTTATTAATAAATCAGATAAATGTAAATTAAGTAACTGATCAATGAAATTATTAAAATTGAAATTAAGTCAAAACAAACCAAAATGGATGTGTGTGAATAAATGTCAATCAGTCATGTATGCAGTGTATGGGTGTGAATGAAGTGTGCTGTATGTGAGTGTTGTATGCAAGAGGGAAAATCAAACTCAGTCCCACATGGCAGGTGGGAACATGAGACCCAGGTTACCAGCTTGGAAGCAGCAAAGAGGGTGAGTGCTGGATAAGACTGCTCTTAAATACCCAGCACACAGGTGAGGCCAATTAGGCTGACGACCTGCCCACCACTGCCAACAAGGAAATAGGACAGCCAATCAGCAGGCAGAGGGGCAGGACGTCACACCCCCCTCCTAAAGAATGGGGTCCCACCACATTATCCATCAACTCCTCCACCTCTCCACAACCTGGACCCTAGGAGCAAATTGAGAGCAGTGAGAAGGCAGAATTTTAAAACAGCAAACTAGACAATCAGTGAGCACACAAACCACTAAGGCGACCGAGAAAGGGCATCAGCCATAACGTTCTCTGATCCCTTGATGTGTCGAATATCCAAATTGTATGGCTGTAAAAACAACGGCCACTGCATCAGCCTCTGATTTGGATTCTGAAGTGATCGCAGGAAAGTCAGTGGGTTGTGATCTGTGTAAACAACAAGTTCACCTTTGTACCCTTTCAAGCTGTTCATTTGACTTGAACTGCTTGAATTTCAATAAAAAAATGGAAAAATTGGGGTGTTCTAAAACTTTTGACTGGTAGTGTATGTGAGACAATATTGCAAACAGTTGCTCCTGTATTTTTCAGGCAATTGGCGTTCCACAACTTTTCCGTGTCTGATGAGGCCATTGTTAACCTCCTGGTGGTGTGGGATGGCGTGCCGCTCACCTCCCTGCATCTGGACGGTGTCACCCTGACCGGCGAGGGCAGGTAGGAAATTCAGCACCATCTATCGAACTATCGAGTGTTGCCAATTTTTTTTTTCTGGATTTTTTTCCAGACTGCTTTTTACAACTTTTCATTGAAAAAAAAACACCTTGAGGCAAATCTTGTTCTTCTTTTTGGGCTGACAGTCAAAATAAAAAGTAATTTTGATTCATTTTGAAGAATTGATTGCTTCTTGAAAGATAATAATTGTTATTACTGAGGGTTCTTTTTATAACATACATAATCTAGTAAACATCTACCAACTTTTTGAACAAACTTAAACATGCTGTTTTACGTTTTTTAACCTGCCAGAAAATTATTTTTTCTTCTTAGCAGTTTGCCAATTTAAAAAAAAATGCTTGCTTTGTCCAATTAAGTTAAAAATGAACATACATCTTAATCATAATTCACATCATAATTCCAGTATATAAAGACTTCTGATAAGACTGCATGAATTAAGAAATCTTTGTTGTTTCTTGGTCGGTATCAGATGGGAGCGAGCCCATCATACGGATCACAAAAGTTTTGATGAGTTCTTTGTAAGAAACGTCGTGGTGCTGAATGTCTTCAAGTTTGTCTCGTTTCTGGAGCTGGGCTTTCTGCTGTACTACCCCAGAAAGGTGTCCGTCATCAACGCTCAGGTGAGGAAAAACATGCATCAATCTCCATCAATCCACCATGCAGCTAAAGGAAGGCAGCAAAGCATTTTAAACAATAAGACCCCGTTTACACGAGGACGCTCGCGGGTAAAAACGACAAAATATTTTATCGGAAGTGCCTTTCGTTTAGACGGTGACGGCGTTTTGGGGGCTTAAAAACGCAAAAATCTGAAACCACCTTCCAAAGTGGAAAAGTTAAATACGCTCCTCCGTAGCGTGTCGTCTACACTGACAAGACACAAAACTCTGATCTGATCTGCTCACGTCACGTATGTGTTTACGTCACATACATGCTCCAGTACAGGAAATAAACAAACGTGGGATTATTTCCATGCGTCGCACCTTCAAGCTGCTCTGGCAGCTCTAATAAACTTACAGGAGTCTTTCCACCAAATGTCCAGGATATGTACAGATAGTATTAGTGAACAGAGAAGGATCTGGAATTACCTCCATCACATTCTGGATGCACCGATTCGTCGGAGGTGAGCCAGACGGCTGTGAACGAGACCTGAGAGATCTAGTGATGGTGGAGAACTTTGTGGAAGGAGTAGCTGATGAAAATGTGTGGCGTGAAAACTTCTGCATGCCCAAAGATGCTCTTATCGCTTTAAGTGATGCCGCCTGGCTGCATACAATCCAATTTCACACACTTTAGCGTCACCGTATGCAGCAGATTTCCTCCCGAAAACGCTCGTCTAAACGAGGAATAAAAAGTGAAGACGCGACGCCACTTTTGCGTCTTTTGTTCAGACCGTCCTCGTGTAAACGTAGCCTAAAACAGAGTCAGATAGAATAAGGAGTTTGGTGTTAAGCCAGACCTTCTACCCTCAGGTGTTTGTGATGCCCTGTAAGACCTCACATTTGCTAAGGAGCCTGCAGTACCTGGACCTGTCCGACAACCTGCTGACTGAGATGACTCTAGTGGAGACACTCTGCAATGGAGACGGCTCCCTGAAGGACCTCCGGGTTTTAAATGTCAGCGGCAACGCTCTGCAGGTGCCTTCGTGAAAATTAAAGAAAAAATGTGTTGTTTTTAGGCCCCATGTTGGTGGAAGATATTAACCTTAACTGCCTCTGTCCTTCTGTTGGCCAGTCTTTGTCCACAATGAGCCGGCAGGTAACAAAGCTCTCCAAACTGACCCACCTGGACATCAGCAGGAACGGATACAGCTCCATGCCCCCCAGCTGCTCCTGGCCCTCCACCCTGCGATACCTAAACATCTCAAGGGCCAAACTCACAACCATCACGCCCTGTCTACCTGTAACTCTGGAGGTATGTCAGTGTGCGGACTCAAAAACAGAACATGCATAATAGTCTAGACGGATTTCAGAATAAAGGCCTCCTATAAGAAGTGAGGAGCATTTATGGGTACAAGTCGGGAACCGGCCTACCTTACATATCTCAAGTGTGCTGAGTCCAAAAAAAATGGTTCCCAAGCGAAATTTTGAGTTTTTGACCTTTTAATTTGTATCAAATGGCCACCAAATTGCCCATCTTGCACAGTCATTGGACCATTTTCCCTTAGTTTTTTGTGAGTAGACAATCAAAGATGAGGAAATTAAGTTTCTGGATCTATAGTCTAGGGTCAGAGCAAGGATATAGTGGAGGCTCAGTGTCTTTTTTTATGTATATATATATGCAAAATACCAACTGGAACATTTAAAAGTGATATTGATTGAATATTTATGTCGGCCTTAAAAAATGACACAAATAATAAAGTACTAGTATATATATACATAAAAAAGACACTGAGCCTCCACTATATTCTTGCTCTGACCCTAGACTATGGATCCAGAAACTTAATTTCCTCATCTTTGATTGGCTACTTACAAAAAACTAAGGGAAAATGGTCCAACGACTGAGCAAGATGGGCAATTTGGCGGCCATTTTGATATGCAAATGAGAGTCAAAAATTCAAAATTTCGCTTGGGAACCATTTTTTTTGGATGCAGCACCCTTGAAATAAGTAAAGTAGGCCAGTTCCCGACTTGTACCCATAAATGCTCCTCACTTTCACTTTTTGGACAATTCCGTCTAGACTATAAGGGTTTATCAGGGCCATTATACTTCACCAGTGTATCTCAGGATAGTTAATCAAAGTAGTAGGTGAGGTTATGCCCATATCCAGTGGTGGAAGAAGTATTCAGATCCTTTACTGCATTAAAAGTATGAATACCACACTGTGTCCTGCATTCAAAACTTACCGAAGTAAAAGTACAGCATCAAAATGTACTTAAAGTATCAAAAGTAAAAGTACTTGTTTTGCAGAATGGAACCACTCAGATTGTTATATATTATTAGATTATTTGTACTGATATCTGTATTTTGATACATTTTCATTAAATCCTGCACAAGGCTGTTTTTCTAAAGACTCTTGTCGTCCAGTATTTGTCAAAGGTTTTCCTCAACAAGTGGACCATGCAGCAGTAATCTTCACAGACCTGGAAACACCACAACTAAAACACTCTCACCTTGTAATTTATCGTGATCAGGTACTGGATCTGAGCTACAACAATCTCAAAAGCTTCATATTGGTGCTGCCTGTCCTGAAAGAGCTCCACCTCTCTGGGAACAAGATACTGAGGCTGCCTCCTGGACTGCTGTTTCCCAATCTGCAAACACTGACAATGCAGGTAAGGACAGATTGCTCGATCATCCTTGTTTTGGCACTTCATCTTGAATATGTGCATGCATGTTGGCAATGGAAGTTGTGTCCCAGGCATCCAGACAAGTTTGCAGGCTGTTATGTGTTATCTGTTATGTGATATTGAGCAGGAAACTTAAGTTCTAAACAATTCAAACATGATCATTTCAGAGCAACAGGTCCATCCGTTAAACACCTGACCAAAGTTAACCAGAGACTGACTCAGAATTTTTTGGTAGAGCTTTCGTCCACCGATCGGAGGGTTGGTGGTTCGATCCCTGACCATGGCAGCCTACATGTCGAAGTATCCTTGAGAAAGATACTGAACCCCAAATTGCTCCTGATGCTGCGTTCATCGATGTAAGAATGAATTCCCAGTGGTGGCAGGTGCCACCATTTAGGGTAGCCTCTGCCACCAGTATGAATGTGTGTGTGAATGGGTGTATGAGTGCAGTCTGTAGTGTAAAGCGATTTGAGCGGTCGCAAAGCGACTAGAAAAGCGCCATATAAGTACAGGTCCATTTACCATTTACAAGAGCACTCCGTCACTCCTCATACCAAAACACCCGCAGTGTCATATCTTGCTGCTGATGTTCTACATCAGGCATGTCCAAACTATTCCACAAAGGGCCGTGTGGCTGCAGGTTTTCATTCCAACAAAGCAGCAGCACACCAGACTTGACTCAGTTAATCAACTGATCTCAGTCTTCAGACAGTTGATTGGTCAAACTGTGTGCTTTTGCTTGGTTGAAACAAAAACCTGCAGCCACAAAGCCCTTTGTGGAATAGTTTGGACATGCCTGATCTACATGTACATATCAGGCCACTAGCACATGGATCTGGCAGTAGGTCACAGTTCGTCCAATTCGACTTGTTTGGGTGTTCTAATTTTTTGTGGTTGATGACGAGAGGTGGGGGGAAAAATAGATTTAGCATGGCAATATTTATCGATTCATGGCCAAGTATCGATACTCACTTTTAGGAATATACTGGAGATACTGGTATCATATGTAACTAGAAGATCTAAGGAATCTATAGTCACCATGTGCGTCAAGATATCGTGTCGGCAAGTTGTCGAAATAACGCTGCAAAGTTCGGCTTTTTCTATATTTCATTCTAAAACATTGAGAGCAGTGAAGCGTAAAGTTTGTGAAAGTTTGATAAAATGCTGCAGTTGTTGTCGTCCATACATGTTTGATATCAGTTCAGTTCAGTCTGACTGAATACTTTGTTGGTCAGTCTGTAGGTTTGACTCTCATTGTGGAGAAATAAAAAGACTGAAGTGGAATGAATCGACTGAGAATTTTCTCTTAATGGACAAAACAATTCTTGATTCAATTTAATTTTGTGGGCACAAAATGCAGTTAAACAGCTAAATGTATTGTATCGCAATACTCACCATAGCGCAAAAAGCTTAAAATCGCAACAATCTCGTATGGTGAGGCTCTGTTCCACAGTGTGACCACTCCTTGTTCTTCCACAGTCAAACACCTTGAACATGTTCGGACGTTCAGACCTTCTGTTGTACAAAAAGCTGCAGGACCTCCAGGCTGGCCAGAACAAGTTCGTCTGCTCCTGTGACTTTGTCGACTTCCTCCAGTCGGCCTTAAAAGGAGGTGAAGTTGTGCAGTTAAGTGACGGAGAGGAGAGCTACGTGTGCGACTCTCCTCTCTCCCTGCAGGATAAACCAGTGGCTGGAGTCCACCTCTCCGTCCTTGAGTGCCACCGAGTCTTGTGTGTGTCTTTGAGCTGCGGGTTGGCGCTGTTATTTGGGAATGTAACCTTCTACCTGCTGTGGCGCTTCCACGCCTTCTGGTTCCTCAAGATGATGTTGGCGTGGCTGAGGGCCAAGCATAGCTCCAAGCGCCGGCGTCGACACCTGGACGGAGAATCAGACGGGTTGCTGTCTTATGACGCCTTCGTGTCCTACAGTGAGAGAGACGCGAGCTGGGTGGAAAACTTCTTGGTGCCGGAGCTGGAAGAGCCAAGGTAACACCCAACTCTACTTTAAAACATTTCACAACTTGCTAATCAGGGTATATCTAACAAGTTCTCGCCAGATCTTTGTCTTTAATAACGTTAAGTACGTATGTGTTGAGGAACTGAGGAGACTAAATGCTGAAGTTAAACCCTAAATATACGTTCTTTCCCATTCTTGCTTGATGTACGACTTCAGTTGTATTACCAGTCTGTTTCTCTGTTGTCATTCGAGTACCTGGACACCTTTTCCTTGAATCAAATTTATTTTAAATATATTAAAAAAGTAAATAAACAGGCTTAAATTAATGAAAGACACTCACCTCTTTGGGTTATGATCTTTCTTTCCCTACGTCTTTGTTTATGTGAAAGAATGAGAGAGAGCCTTTTGCATAATACATTATGATACTTTACACTGCTAATTGTGGTAGGCAAATTAACTTTCCAGATCGACCCGAGGTCTGAACACAAGGCAGCTGCGTCATTGTTATCATTGGGAAGGATTGAGTGTTCTACCAAATAAACAACCTACATAAACCACCAACCAGCCATTGACAGATACAACATCTTGTTCAAGCAAAATGCATATGAATACAACTTAAGAGCACCAAATGAAAATGCAGACCATATAAAGTTTAGATGTTTTAATGTTAGTACATATTTGAATCTACAAGTATAATAATAATAATAATATAACACCAAATATAACACCATACATTAACTTCAACACCATTTATACAAAACATGCAACATTTACAGATGACACAATTCTTAGAAGATTCACTTTGTGTCAGGCCGGGCTCGAAGCAGGACTCAGACGCAGAGATAGAGTATGTCAAAAGCACTTTATTTTGGTACTTAGTCAGCAAGAGGAACTCCCCGAACAGAGGAAACAAAAGGGCTATGAACATTAACAGTTTAGAAGACCTAACACTAATAATCCCTAAAAGAGGGAAAAACACAAAACTCCTGACTATCCTGAAACTCAGGGCAAACTATCCTATGGGATAAGGAACAAATAACTAGACAAGGGAAGGGGAAAAAAAGGGACAAAATAAAATACTAATAACAAAAGGCGCTCCAAAAGGGAGGAAATGACTTAACAGGGAAAAAGACTAAACTAAAAATCACTCCGTAAAATGGAGGAACAATCTAAGGGAGAAAAACTAAATAACTCAAAATCACTCTGAAGGAGGAAAAACAAAAGGCAATCTAAACAACTAACAAACTAAGGGAGCAGCTAAGCTGTGAAAATTTACAAAAGAAAATCACTCTTACGAGGAGAACCAACTTGAAAACGAAGCAAGGCAGATGACTGTGGCGATGACAAGAACTGTGGAAATGCTGGCGAGACGAAAAACGACACACTGGCGCAGGACAAGGGAGACACAGCCTATTTAACACATGAGGGAGGGAGCACCAGGTGAACACAATTGGTAATTAGGGGAGACACTCAGGCAGGTGACACACACAGGGAGGGGCAGGTGATCTGAAACGAGAGGAGAGTTACTTTTCAAAATAAAAGCAGTGACGAGACCAAAACATAAAAAACCCCAAGACCTCACCACGGTGTGACACTTTGTAAATACAATATAATACATACATATTAAATACAACATATGCAATATTAAAAGATGACACAAATCGATAGATCGATAGATAGTAGATTCCAGACGGCTTGCAGGTTTGAAATGAAATTGAGCGCGCAAGGCAGTATGGGTATACCCAGGCTACACTCTCGCTCCAAATATATACATTTTTTTCATTTAATAATAATAATAATAATAATAATCCATTTTATTTATAAGCGCCTTTCAGAACACCCAAGGTCCCTTTACAAAAAAAGCATAAAATAATTTAAAAACAGTGGCAACAAAATAAAACATCGAACAGTATTGAGATGGTGAGTGGGTGACTAGGTGGTGTATGCTTGTCTGAACAGATGAGTTTCACAAACACCATCAAATAAGAAATAGAAATACATATGGACCCAGAGTGTGTCACACTTTTCGACTACCAATTCAAACAAAACTCAATCTCTTCGACACCAATAAACCTTTGGGGATCATGACTTTCTCTGTTTTTTACTCCAACAGGCAGAGCGATGAAGACTCTGCGACCCGGACGCCCCCCCGGCCTCTGACCCTGTGCCTCCACAAGCGGGACTTCCTTCCCGGAAAATGGATTATGGACAACATCATTAGCGCCATGGAGCGCAGCCGCCGGACCGTCTTCATCCTCTCTGAAAACTTTGTCCAGTCCGACTGGTGCCGCTACGAGCTGGACTTCTCCCACTTCCAACTTTTTGACGGCAAGGCCGGCGGAGAGGTGGCCATCCTGATCCTGCTGGAGCCGCTGTCCAAGGACGACATCCCCAAACGCTTCTACAAACTGCGCAAACTCATGAGCTCCACCACCTACCTGGAGTGGCCTCAGGACGAGGAGAAGACCGGGGAGTTCTGGAGGAGTCTCCACCAAGCTTTGAGAGGAGGAGAAGAGGACGACGACGACTGAAAGTGAGCACAACATGACCAATAAGGTAAAAATATAGAACAAAAGCAGCAGTGAAAGGAAGAAAAAGAAAAGATAAAGGAGAAATAGCACAAGGGTGGAGTAATCTAAGGGTGCTTTCACACCGCTAGTTCGATTATTTGGTCGGCACCAGGCAGTAAAATTGTTACATTGTAGCATACTGTCTGTATACTGTATACAAACCACATTGGTCTGAATGACGTTTCGTCATCTTCCAGTGGAAATACGCGGTAATTTGAACTTTCACAATGGAGCGACACGTTCGCTGGTCCTTGCTTTTTATATCGTCAACATTACCCATTTCTGAATAGGCTATGGCTTGTTTGGAAGATTTAATTAAATTCTACTTTAAGCTTGGTTTGAGACATGATGAGATTCTACAGTTATTGAACACAGTGGATGATATTGTTATCAGTATGCTACTCTGAGAAGAATTTTGAAATGTATGGGGTTGTACCTAATGAAACATGTATATTACAGATTAAATTAATTTCATACCAGTGTTTCCCCTACATCCATTCAGCAGCCGCACAACACATGGCTAATTTGAATATTCAAACTATTCAAAATATTCCGCAACTTCTGATAATCAAACCCACTTCATACACAAATAGTTAATTTTTTCTTCATTTTATTTAACCAGAACCGCGTTAACCCTTTGGAGTTTGGGGCTATTTTGACTCCTTTTCATTCTGCCGGTATAAACCACTCTGCATTTTTGTCAGCACAACCTCACCTATATGACCTGATCATTTTTTCATTTTGACTTACTGGATTTATGTTGTCGAAAAAACATTTTGAACAAAAAAAACCCACTCCAAAACCACACAAATGATGAAAAACGCACATAAAAACACACAAAAAACACATAAAAACCACACAAAAACACTTTTTTAAAACAAAACTTTTTTTTTTACAAAAACACTTTTTTAAAACAAAACTTTTTTTTTTACAAAAACCACACAAAAAATTACAAAAACACACACAAAAACACAAAAAACACAGAAAAACACAAAAAACACATATAAAATACATTGAAAACAGACATAAAAACACAAAAAAACATACAAAAATGACAAAAAACACACAAAACATAAAATATTAAATTAAAAATGCTGAATGCACACTGCAGAATTTGAAAATTCTGAATGAAATTGGACATGGAAACTTACGGAAAAGCCAAAACTTTAGAGGGAAGCTGACAGGAAGGCTCCATGCTGCTTCGTTTTTACGTCGTGACGTCATGAAGAAGTTGTGCTGCAGTGTTTTCGTGGACTCCAGAGGGTTAATTGCAGGACTTTTTTCAGGGTTTGATCAACTCAAGTGATACATGTATTTTTTTTTATTAAAAAATGCTGATTTTCCTTTTTTTGTTGTATGATACACATTGCATTTGAAAATAAATAAATAAATTGGATGGAGGGTATTTTTTGTATTTTTTTTTTTTTTACATATAATTCACTGTTATTTTAAATGTTCAAGACCATCAACACATTCCAACAAATGGAATAAAATAGTTAATGTCACATTATAATTATTTACATGGTTATTATTTGTAATAAAAGTAATTTCAATTATTTCGTGGCATTTGCAATAAATGTAGAAAAAAATCAGTACATTCCGTTAATGTCTAAAACTGTCTAAAAAAAATATTTAAAAAAATAATTAATAGAAATTTCCAGGGTTTTTTCCATCATTTTTGGTAACATTCAGTGCAAATGCCATAAAGAATGTAAATTATGTTTCCTACAAACATTACCCACAAGATGTTGAATTATTTAAATTTAAAAAACTGTAAATTGATATAATGGGACAACTTTTTGTTTTCTAGAGTATAATTTAATTGCTTAATATTTTTAAATGTTAAATATCGTAAATGATGTTTATAAAGTCTTTGTAGAAGAAAAAAAACACATCATATTGCTGAATGTAAAATAAAGGAAACCTTTGTTGAAACCTCTGTTTTTTGGAGTAAAACTTAAAAATGTAATTATAAAATCTAGTACATTTAATGTAAAAAAAAAAAAAAGAAACATTAAAGATCTAGCAAAAAAAGTTGCCCAACTCTAATTGTGTTCACTTCATTTTACAGACTAAAACCCAAAGTTTTCCTGTTAACAGCAACTTAAAATATATAAAATTGTTGCACAGCTTAACTCTTCCTGTCTTTTCGTCATTTTTTAAAAAAAAAGTAAAATGTGGAGAGAGACTAATAAGACTTTATTGCGTCAAAACAGAAATAAGTATACGAAACATAAATGCAAAGATGTTTATTTGAAGGCAGAAGTTACAAATTTTAAGGAGGAATTTACGAGACACTTCCCAGTGAATGCTAAATGAAGCTTCATTTACCATTTTCTGCCCACTAGAGGGCACTCTCTATTAGGGATGGGTACCGAATTCGGTACTACCGAGTACCGATTCATGTAAAATCAAACGGTACCATGTTTCGGTACCTAAACGGCATTAACTTTAAACTGATCATTGATTTCAACCTGTTTTCATTTAACGTCTTTGACTAACAAGCGTGCTGACGATCGCACTATTTTTTTTTTTTTATTTACCTCCTGGTCTGGTCCAGTCTGCTCACCGCGGCCACTAGCCACTAGCTGCTGCCCTCTTCCACCCCGGCGCAGAGACGAACAGCCCGCCTCTAGGCCTGCTAGCCGTCAGCTGCTATCTCTCCAATATCTCTACCCGGGCTTGGCCTTCGTCTGCCTCCAGATTGGACCTTCCTTACTCCGTTTGCTCTCTCCATTCTTCTGTACATCAGTCATTAGCAGCTAGCAGCTAGCTGCTGCATCTCTGGTCCTCCGCTAATACTCCGCTCTTCAACTCAGGAATATTACCTGCCACTTTACTCCAAACTGCCTCGCTGAAATTAAATCCCTCAGACTCCTGCGTCATCCTCGATATGTGCACAGAGCAGCCCGACTCAACTTTGTTTATTCCAACCATGCTATGGCCACAATACTGTCTGGCCGGTGCTGCGCCGCACAGCTACGACGTCATCACAACAAATCACACGTGCACTTGCAACCTTTTTTTTTTTTTTTCTCCTCCGTGCACTTGCCACCTGAGAGCGCTCCTCTGCATTCTTTGATAACACTGCAACCTTCATGTTACAAAATGCACGTTCACTCAACAATAAAGCACTGCTCATCCTGGATTTTATATTGTTTTGATATATTTGATACAAACGCAAAAGTACCGAAAATTGGTACCGTTGAGTACCGGTACCGATTCCCAGGCACCGGGTATTGGTACCGTATCGGTTCAAATGTGAAAGGTACCCATCCCTACTCTCTATTCTATTGCCATTCGTTGAACCTTTTTCTTTCAACTGAGAGCACCATCTATTGGGACCAACAAGTACAGCCAATGGTTTATGAAGCTTCATTTGGACATCACGTTCATATTTTCCTTTTCATGCACTACAGTCTCCGTACGGATTCAGAATCCTCTGATCCGTTGACACAAACCTTTACTATGATTTCACAATGAATTAATGCAGATAGGAGAGAAACTGGTTAGATGTGGCGCACAAAGCCTCAGACCTCTTCAGTGTCCGCTCCCCCACTTCAAATCCATCATCTTGGCACAAACGAAAGGCAGCTCCTCGTCGCAGGAGTAGCAGTTCCACTGCCTCTTGTCTGCAATGTTGAAAAAATGAAAGAAACACGTCACTTCAAGGGTTTCAAGCTGAACGTAGAAAGAAGATGCTATCTATTTGTTTTTTTTTACCAGAAATGTATAGTCTTGTATTTCACTGCAATATATAAAATCTCCTAAAAATGTATCAGCACAATCATGTCTTTTTGCAGAATAACACAGTTTTTGATGATATATATGATGAATTATTTTATAAAAATTGAATAAAATGAAATTTATACATAAACGCTTTTACAAGTGCCTACAAGTATCATGGATGTTGCAAAATTACCAAAAAAAGACGCAAAATCGCCAAAAAAGACACAAAAATAACAAAAAAGGCCAAGAAAGACACAAAATGACAACAAAAACTATGTAAAATGATCAAAAATGTTTTTCTCCACATATTGTACATAATGAAGTATTGTCATATTTCCAGCCTGTCTTGTCCTCTCCTCTCTGCTCTGTGTAAACAGCCAATCCTGTTAACTCTCTGACCGTTGGTCTCAGCAGAATCAATCATGTCTTCACAGTGTCTATGAGGAGCAGAATTTAATGTTTTTAACAGGATCTGGTTATAGTCTAGACGGATTTCAGGAAAAAAGGCCTTCTATAAGAAGTGAGGAGCATTTATGGGTACAAGTCAGGAACCGGCCTACCTTACATATTTCAAGGGTGCTGAGTCCAAAAAAATGGTTCCCAAGCGAAATTTTGAGTTTATGAGCTTCTCATTTGTATATCAAATGGCCACCAAATTGCCCATCTTGCTCAGTCATTGGACCATTTCCCCCTTAGTTTTTTGTAAGTAGGCAATCAAAGATGAGGAAATTAAGTTTCTGGATCTATAGTCTAGAGTCAGAGCAAGGATATAGTGGAGGCTCAGTGTCTTTTTTATGTATATTTATATATGCAAAATACCAACTGGAACATTTAAAAGTAATATTGATTGAATATTTATGTAGGCCTTAAAAAATGACACAAATAATGCTTAATTTCACCTTAAAAGTTGGTATTTTGCATATATATATATATATATATATATATATATATATATAAAAGACACTGAGCCTCCACTATATCCTTGCTCTGACCCTAGACTATAGATCTAGAAACTTAATTTCCTCATCTTTGATTTCCTACTTACAAAAAAACTTGGGGGAAATGGTCCAATGATGAGATGGGCAATTTGGCCGCCATTTTGATATGCAAATGAGAGTCAAAAACTCAAAATTTTGCTTGGGAACCATTTTTTTTGGATTCAGCAGCCTTGAAATAAGTAAAGTAGGCTGACTTGTACCCATAAATGCTCCTCACTTTCATTTTTTGGACAATTCCGTCTAGACTATTAGTGCAAACAATCTATACAATCAGATTTCTTTTAGCAGCCAGTGGAGTCTCCCCCTGCTGGACGTTAGAAATAATGCAGGTTTAAGGCACTTTTCAGACCTGGAGGTTGCTGCTTGGTTTGGATCATATTCTTCAGGGTTAATATGAAATGTTTGTATGTGTGTTTGTGTAGCTTATTACATCCATAATTCATCATCAGGCAGTTTCCCCTGATGTTCTTATCCATGGTCCAGTCAGTGTAGTCAAACATGGAGCCGTCACTCCATAGCCAATGTCCAGGCTATGGATAAACAGACACAAACATTAATACAGACACAAAAAGCATTTAAGTTCAAAGCGCCATTGGACTGGAATAATCTTCCTTTAAACATACGATCATTGACGTCTTTTCATAGTTTTAAATATGCCCTGTCTTCTTATTTTGAGTTAAACTGCACATGTTTCAGATAATATTATGTCATATTTATTTTATTTTTTTTTATTTTTAAAAATGCAATTTCAATTTACAATAATATTATGTTACTTCTTTCAGTTTTACTAGGCTAATGTTATGGCCAACTTGTGGCCATTGAGAGGTTGTGATTATTCTTGTGTTCATTTTTTGTTTGTTGTGTTTGTGTTGATGCCTGTTGTCTTTGTTGTTGTATGTCTGTAAATTGTTGAGTGTTTTGTTTTGTAATGTACTTTAGGACCCCCTCGAAAACCAGAGGATTCCTCTCAAGGGGTTTATCCTACTCAATAAAATTTCTGATGATATAATAAACTAAATAATATAATTTTATCATTGCATTAGTAATGCATTTTATAACCATAACCATATAACAATATTTGGAGAAATGGTTATGTTGAGTATATAGAAAAAGTTTAGATCATTGAGTTCAGCTCATGAAAAAGGGAAGCAGAAACAAAACTGTTGCGTTTGTATTTTTGTTCAGTGCACTTAAAATATAAAAAGTCGTTGCTCAGCTTCACTTTTCTTGTCTGTTAATAATAAAAGTTCTAAAACCACCCAGTGAAATTACTCCTCCATGGGTAAAAGTCCTGCATTAAAAACGTACTAAAGTATAAGTAAAAAAAGTAAAAGTTGTATTATTAAAAAGAAAAAGTCTAGTCACTTTAAATTGTTTTTTTTTTTAAGGTGGAATCTCGTCATGAAAAAGTAACTAAAGCTGTCGACTTAATGTAGTAGAGTAAAAAGTACAACATCTGTCTCAAAATGTTGATGTATAGGGTTACATAAAATGGAAATACTCAAGTGCAAGTACCTTACCTATTATGTACTGCACGATAACTGTATTATTTCTGATTGTGGTTTTGAGGTTTATTAAAAACTACAGTAACTCTAGAACTCACGTCGCTCTAAAAGTGTTTAAGGTATTAACTGTACATATATGGAGTCGTGGCCGCCAATCCAGGTATGGGGGAAGTTGGCGGTGTGTTCTCTGGTCAGAGACTGGATGAAGTAATTCTCATCTGGACTGTGGACTGACGCCAGGTTGGCCGATTCAAACAGACAGTAAGACTGTAGATGATGGGAGAGGAGAGACACAAAGTTATCCTCATATCTGATTCGTTATGACATTAGCGGCTCCGTCGGTCCTCACCTCGGCTCCGAGCCAACTCTTCGGCTCGCTCATGAACTTGTAACATCTTTTTCCCAAGCGGGACCAGCCAATCGGACAGTAGTACGACAATTCTGCAAAACATATGTAGAAAAACTAGGGCCGGGACTTTAACACGTCAAAGTAAACGTCAATTTTTTCAGCGGGTTAATTTTTGTGTAATTAATTAATCTTAATTAATGCGTTAAAAAGATTTACGCATTTTAAATCGCACTTATTTTTGCACCGCGGAACGTTTCTCACTGGATGAGTTTCAGGCGGACCGATTATACTGGAGCACCAACTAGCGTTGATGAGTTGAGACAACAACAAACCACAGTGAACATGAAGGAAGAAGCTGATGAGACTTTTGGTTGGCCCCGTGGATGATGGGACATTTAGTTACTAAAAACCAACGGATGGAAGCGTCCATAAGAGCATGGTTGTGTTGCTATGCAACAAGGAATTCACATATCACCATAGCAGCACATCCAGCCTCAAGTATCACCTCAATGCTAAAAATATAGCAGCTAGTGGCTAGTGTGCTAGCTAGCGTGGATTGTGTTTTACTTAAAAAACCAAAGTATTCTAGTTTACAGAAGGTCTACCTACCTATAGGCTACCTGGATTTATGAAATGTACTATATTTCTAAATATGCTATTGCTACACTTAATGGCAAAAATTGCACTGGTCTGTTGGACTTGAACCAAAATAAACAATATTTTTGTTGCTTACGCTTATGTATTCAGTCATTATTCAGTGGTATACTAAAAATCCATGTGAAAAAAATTACTTCTCACTGTTCTCAGGTCAAATATTTATATGCGATTAAAATGCGATTAATTTCGATTAATTAATTACAAAGCCTCTAGTTAATTAGATTAATTTTTTTAATCGAGTCCCGGCCCTAATAAAAACACATTAACAGCATTTTAATGGTTTGATTTAGCAGCGTTTCATTGAAATTACATGCGAATATTTTGTTTTTTGGACAGTGGCGGTTCTACACAGGGGCCTCCAGGGGCCACTGCCCCTGTGAAGAAGCCCTTGGCCCCTTCTGTGGCCCCTGTGTCAAATTAATAATAAAATGATCAATTTAAAACGATGAATGACAGAACAATTCTTACCTATTTTTTTCTTCAAACAATATTGCATTGTACACAAAAGGAACCCAAAATGTGTACATTGTGTAGTTAAATAAAAGCAATAAAAGCTTGTGAATATGAAAAAAAAGAGCATTCTGACTGTACTGCACTTTCAAAAAAAAAAAAAAGTAATTGTGCACAAAGATGAGAAATATCATTGTCGTACAAAACTAACTCTCATTGTTTCAATCAATGTATTTGTATCTTCCAAATAAACTTAAATTAGATTTTTAAATAAGGTAAAATAAACATTTTGAATGCTTAAATATCCTCTTTGCAGTTTTTAAATATGCCCCTCTGATAAAACACTGGCCCCTCCTTGGCCCCCACAGTAAAATTGGTCTAGAACCGCCACTGTTTTTGGAAGACACTCACCACAGTTGACGCGTGTGGCCCCCGGTGGCGTCCTCGTGTTCGGTATCTCCTCTCCGGTGATGACGTCGACGCACCAGCAGTACCCCCAGGTGGGGTACATGTAGGAGCACTGCTGCGGGAGGAAGTTCCCGTCGGAGTCGCACTGTGGGGTGAAACCTCCTAAGATCGTGCCGTCTTGGTGGATCTTCCTCTGGTGCTCACAGATGCCCGAGTGCTGGGGTAAGACGATGTCATTGGTGGTGGTGTCGTTGTGCGGCATGGCTCGGCTCAGGGCCACCAAGGTGGCGAGTGTCAGAGACACGAGGAGCGCCTTCATGGTGATGATGCTGATGATGCTGATGCTGATGAATGGGAGTGTGGTCTGTCAAACAGGAGCAAGAGTGGAATTCTTTGGTTGACTCTCACAGCTGATTTATTATGATGTTTAGATATAAAACATCTAAAATTATGCTGTTAATTTAAAGTCCTGTATGCTCAATACATTACAGAATGTGTTTTTTATATAGAATATCATAGAAAAGTTTATTTATGTCAGTTATTCAATTCAAAAAGTGGAAATAACACATTATATACAGTCATGGACAAAAAAATTTTAGAACACCCTTGTTTATTAAATTTTTTGTTCATTTTAATGCCTGGTACAACTAAAGGTAGATTTTTTTGGACAAATATCATGATAACAACAAAAAGAGTTTCATTTAAGAGCTGATATCTAGACATTTTCCATGGTTTTCTTGATAATAACCAAAATCTTGATCAAGTAAACCATGGAAAATGTCCACATATCAGCTCTTAAATTAAACTCTTATCAGCTATTTTTGTTGTTATCATTATCTTTGTCCAAACAAATGTACCTTTAGTTGTACCAGGCATTAAAATGAACAAGAAATTTAAGAAAAAGGGTGGTCTAATATTTTTTTTCATGACTGTAGATCCATATCACACAGAATGAAAGGAGCAAGAGTGGATTTCTTTGGGTGACTCTCACAGCTGATTTATTATGATGTTTAGATATAAAACATCTAAAATGATGCTGTTAATCGAAGTCCTGCATTCATTTCATTTCACCTTTATTTATTCAGGGAGGGTCAATTGAGAGCATGCTCTCATTTCCAATGGCGCCCTGATTATAGTCTAGACGGAATGGTCCAAAAAGTGAAAGTGAGGAGCATTTATGGGTACAAGTCAGGAACCGGCCTACTAAAAAATGGTTCCCAAGCGAAATTTTGAGTTTTTGACCTTCTCATTTGCATATCAATATGGCGGCCAAATTGCCCATCTTGCTCAGTTGTTGGATCATTTTCCCCAAGTTTTTTTGTAAGTAGGCAATCAAAGATGAGGAAATTAAGTTTCTAGATCTATAGTCTAGAGTCAGAGCAAGGATATAGTGGGGGCTCAGTGCCTTTTTTATGTATATCTATATATATGCAAAATACCAAATTTTAAGGTGAAATTAAGCATTATTTGTGTGTTTTTTCAAGGCCGACATAAATATTCAATCAATATCACTTTTAAATGTTCCAGTTGGTATTTTGCATACATATATATACATAAAAAAGACACTGAGCCTCCACTATATCCTTGCTCTGACCCTAGACTATAGATCCAGAAACTTAATTTCCTCATCTTGATTGCCTACTTACAAAAAAACTAAGGGGGAATGGTCCAATGACTGTGCAAGATGGGCAATTTGGTGGCCATTTGATACAAATTAGAAGGTCAAAAACTTAAAATTTCGCTTGGGAACCATTTTTTTTTGGACTCGGCACCCTTGAGATATGTAAGGTAGGCCGGTTCCCATCTTCTATTACAGTAGAAATACAATTCAACACATTACACTACATATCCATAATAATATATACTCATCAGAAGCACAATAAATTCAATGAGCACATGCACATTCAGAAATCACAAGATCAATAAGAATGTCTTTAAAATGATCAAAAGGAATCAGTGTATCCAACTGAAGCTGAGACAGTAGATTATTCCATTTAAAAAGGAGCGAAATAAACCAAAGCAAATTTCTCAACCTTTGTTTTAACAGCAGGGATATTAAGAGCCAGTGGGTTATATGAACGAGTTGGAAAGTTAAAAGATCTGAAGCTCCGTAGGCTCAATAAGTAGAATGGAAGTTTTTTCAGTAGTGCCTTATAAATAAACAATATGCAGTGTTGCTCCCTTCTTAGAGCCAGGGAAGTGCAACCAACATTGTGATAGAGATGGCAGTGATGGGTCATGAACCCATGGGGAAAAATAGTATTAGATTCTAGATATTTAAACAATAAACATTTCCACAACATTTAATTAAATCATGTCTCATAGACAAATGGGCAGACAGCCAACTGCAGGGGATTAACATGTGTGTTGCATGCAATTAACTGAACTGGTTCCCAATCCACGTTTTTATTGGTTCTTTGAAGTTTATGTGTCTCACTACTGTGCAATGTCTGGTTCCTGTATGTTAATCTCATTAAGACGCTACTTCACCTGTATCTTCCTCCTTTCTTTGATCATGTAAGGCTGAAATCTTGTATATAAGGAAGAAAGTTTGCTTTGTCGAGAGAGATTGCTGAGACTCTCTCCGTGTACACGTAACTAAAAGCTCTGATTGATCACACCGGCTGGCTCATTCCATTTTTCTTCAATATTTTGGGAAGAAACTGCATCTACACCCATCGGCAGTAATAAATCCAATAACAGAATGATAAATCGTATCAAGTGGTTTTAGGACTGAGAGACAAGCATGCATATAAATAATGTCACCGTAATCTAAAACGGATAGAAATGTAGCATGCACTATCTGCCTTCTACAGTGCTGAGGAAGACAGGATATTTATTCCTATAAAAGAATGCCAATATATGTAATTTAATTACAATAATGTAATTTAAAAGACAATTTATCATCCAACCAAATACCCAAGTACTTATAACAAGAAACCCTTTCCAAGGGAGTCCTGTATGCTCAGTACAGTACAGAATGTGTTTTTTATTGATAATCTACAATGTGGGTCCCAGTTACCTCTTTAGCAGAAAGTACAATTATTAACATTTAATATATATATATTTTTTTAATTAATTTAGACAAAACACAACACAAATCACCAATGGACAAACACAGAGCGAAAAACAAAAACAAAACAAAAAACACAGCAACAAAATCACAAAACCAACCCAAATAAATAAATAAATAAAACCACAATAATAAACAAGAACCTTAACACATCAAAACTAAACAAGACACAAACAAACATAATTACCACATAAAACATACAGTATATCAGTAAACTTGATAACCTAAGAAAAAATAAAAATAAAAAAAACAAAAAAGGTTAAGTTAAATGCCAGCCTTCAACATTTAATAATTAACCTTTATTACAGTACGAGGTTTCAGAGGACCGTAAACATATGTTTTCTTTAACAGATCACCAAAATACAGATTATCATAGAAAGAGACTGTAAAAACAGGCTTTATCATAGAAATTTGAACTGCCCGACAGTCCTTGAACATCTCGAAATTTATAAAAGTTTCAGTTATAAAAAGTGAACAAAACTTGTCTTAAAATGTTGTGTCAGAATCTCTTTATTCTACATGTGTCATTTAAAATAAAGCGTTAAAAACATTAAATTCCGCTCCTCAGAGACACTGTGAAGACATGATTGATTCTGCTTGGACAAACTGAAAATATTCACTGAAAATCAGACAGAGCTGCAGGTAATTGTAAGAATGTAAACTTGACTTTTAGTCTTTTGCGGCACATAAAAAAATAAGAATAAAGAAAGAGAAGAGCGTCTGAACTCACCTGTCTCAGGATCAGCTGTGTGGAGCCTCGGCTGCTGCTGCCTTTTATCCTGCAGGTTAGGGTGACGCCTCTCTGCTGGCATTAGTTCATTTCTCACAATTCCACTGCAGCTTGGAGTGTCAAATGTTACCCCAACAATGGCCCCTTTCATGTCCTTACTTATTAATATATGACTTTCATGTATATAATCCCTTGTGTATCTCTCAGGCTATTGTCAACGGGTGAGTTTTGGGTCACATCATCTTTCATTTCAGCGTCTCAGCTTCCCAGACTGTCTTGTTTGGTTTTCAGCTTCTTATCTCATCAGAAACTTATTTTACCGTCCTCGCATTGTGTGAATCTGGGTTACAGAGTGTTTTGGCAAGCTGCACAGTGATTGTTTAACTGGTGGAGTTTGGCTCCATCAAGTGGCAAAATTAAGTGCAGTGCAAACTATAGCAGACAGTTATTTCACAAGGAGTATTTTAATCTGAGAACAATTTAAATAATGGTAGAGTGGGTTAGCAACAAGTTGCGTCAAAAACTTGCTGTCTGGCAAAAACATACACTACCGGTCAAAAGTTTTAGAACAGCCCAATTTTTCCAGTTTTTTATTGAAATTCAAGCAGTTCAAGTCAAATGAACAGCTTGAAAGGGTACAAAGGTAAGTGGTGAACTGCCAGAGGTAAATAAAAAAGGTAAGCTTAACCAAAACTGGAAAATAATGTACATTTCAGAATTATACAAGTAGGCCTTTTTCAGGGAACAAGAAATGGGTTAACAACTTAACTCTATGGAGTCTTGGGCTATTTTGTCCATTTTTGAATTCTTTTCATGTCTTTGTAAGTCATTTTGTGTCTTTTTTTAGTCATTTTTTGTCTTTTGGTGTCTTTTTTTGTCACTTTGTGTCTTTTTTTGGTCATTTTGTGTCTTTTTTTTGGTCATTTTGTGTCTTTTTTTAGTCATTTTGTGTCTTTTGGTGTATTTTTTGGTCATTTTGTGTCTTTTTTTGGTCATTTTGTGTCTTTTTTTTAGTCATTTTGTGTCTTTTGGTGTCTTTTTTTGGTCATTTTGTGTCTTTTTTTAGTCCTTAGTCCAACATAAAATGTGATTTTGAATCTTTTTTTTACTTTCAAAACACTATCATGCTCAATAAAGAATTTTAAATGTTGCAAATGTGCATTAATTTCAGAGTACACTGAGACATTAAACTGCATAATTTTCAATTAAATTCTGGAAAAGTTGGTGTGTTCTAAAACTTTTGACCGGTAGTGTATATCAAATTTTAGAATTTTTATTAACATTAGAGTTATGCCATATATGAAGTGAATCAAAATTCATTTTTGTTAATGACTAATCTTCAGATCACCATCCATTACATCTTACTATCGGCATCTGCAAAGGAGTGACAATCCTTTGAACACGTTGGGGGTCAGGCTAAAGAAATTCAATGTTCAATATATTGTGTGTCCACCATTTCTCAGAGCAACACATCTCCTTCTCATGGAGTTGACCAGGTTTCTATGGTGACCTGTGGAATGTTATTCCATTCTTCCTGGAGGGCCACACGGAGCTGGTCGCGGACACGTCGATCCAGAACATCCTTTCATGTAAATGAAAGGGTGTTATCATAAATGCTAATCCTCCCATAAGGATATTAAATATGTGAGGATGAACCTGAGCAACGCTTGTATGGATCTGATGGTTCAACAGTGTGGTTAGATGGCTATCAGAATTATTAATAATTATCATAAATAATTATTAATTCTAAGAAATGATATGACTTGATTTGCTCTAAGTCATAGCTCGTTGGGGCACCATCTGTAAAAACAGAAAAATATAGCCAATTCACCTAAATCAGTCTCATAAAGTTCCTAAAATATCAATTTGGAACACAATCTAAATTTCAAAACTTTTTTTGGGCATTTTACTGCTTTATTAGATAGAGACAGCTAGAAGGGGGGAGACAGAGGGGATACTTTTTGGGGAAATCATTCACTTTCTTGCCAAGAGTTAGATGAGAAGTTTATATAATCACTGTTGTGTTTCTACACCAAGAATTAAAGCAGAACTCTGCAGCATTTTTAACTGAATAAAAAAGTTGAGAAATCATTGTAGTGGTAAAATGATCTGTTTTGACCCTGTTGTCTCCTGGTGGAAAACCAGCTTTGCAAGATCTGTACTTGCGTCCCGGGATTGGAGGAATGGAAGTCTCACGAGAAGCGAGAATTAGCGAGAAATTGAAACACTTTATGGCAATTCTACATCCACATACGCCCCCCTCAAGCACCAGTTAGCCACGCCGGCTAGCTTTAAGAACAAGCTGTTCGTGGTCGTATTATTACATGTTTGTAGTGGCTGATCACCAAAAAGACCTAAGAAACGGTGTTCGGCGAAGGATGTGACGGAGAGGGAGAGAGCTAGGGACCGCACAGAGTGAACCTCGGTCGGGCGTTTGCTGAATGGCGAGAGCTACGTATACATATATATATATATATACACTACCGGTCAAAAGTTTTAGAACACCCCAATTTTTCCAGTTTTTTATTGAAATTCAAGCAGTTCAAGTCAAATGAACAGCTAGGGAGGGTACAAAGGTAAGTGGTGAACTGCCAGAGGTAAATAAGAAAAGGTAAGCTTAACCAAAACTGAAAAATAATGTACATTTCAGAATTATACAAGTAGGCCTTTTTCAGGGAACAAGAAATGGGTTAACAACTTAACTCTATGGAGTCTTGGGCTATTTTGTCCATTTTTGAATTCTTTTCATGTCTTTTTTTGTCATTTTGTGTCTTTTTTTAGTCTTTTTTTGTCATTTTGTGTCTTTTTTTGGTCATTTTCTGTCTTTTTTTAGTCCTTTAGTCCAACATTAAGGCCCGGTTTCGCAGACAAGGCTTATATCAAGCCAGGAGTAGGCCTAAGTCAGACTAGTAAAGCTAGGTCATTTAAGTGGCTTACATGAGCGTGGCTTTTGTTTGTCTTAGTTAGTCCCAGACTTTGGAGTCCTGGAGTAAGCTTAAATGAGAACACCTGGGTCAAGCCTCATTAGCCTAAGTGGGAGCACAGCTTGTTAGCCTCATGGTGCTTATAAAAACCTGGAATGGAATTGAAATGAAATTGAGGACAGCTTTGCTGAAGGGAATTTTCACACCAAACATGGCTGAAGCTAGAAGAACACGCTCAAAGAACTATACTGAGTATGAAAAAACTCTGCTTAAACAAATTGTGGGAAATCATGCTGTCATTGAAAGTAAAGGCCATACTGCTGCTATTGAACATAAGAAGAGGAGTGCTTGGGCTGCCATTCACTGTGAAGGTGAGACATGTCTATTATGATCTGTATATCACAGATGTCATATAGGTTTGTGACATTGTTTATATTGAATGATATCTGCCTTCATAGACTCTGTGGAAGAACATCAAATTAGATTTGAAAAAAAGGAATGCAGAGGCCAGAAGAGAGAGGTTTACTACTGGTGGTGGACCCCCACCAAGTAAAGACAAGACCGATGAATTGGCTGACTTGTTGACTGGAATAATGGAGGACCAGCAACCTCTGGATGGTATACCGGATGATGACCATTTGGACAGTGGACATGAAGAACTGAGCACAAATGGTAAATATAGCATAGAAAGTAAATTGGTTACTTCCTACTGTACATACAGATTATTCCACTGTCTGTGTCTGTCTTTATTTTTATTTCAATTATGTGAGTTTTTGTATCTAACAGTGTTCTTTTCCCAGAGGAAATTATTCTAACCCTGGTGGAAGAACCAGTGCACAGTGACTGTGCACCCTCCACATCTGGTATGGCATCCCAGAGAAAAGATCCTGCCACCACCTTCCAACAGAAACCAAAAAGGATGTCCATGCATGAAAAGTTAGCCTTAGAATTTCATGAGCAGAAAATGAAATCTCTGAAAGAAGAGCATGACATGAAAATGAGAATTCTACAGGTCGAATTGGATATGAAAGTAGAAGAGAGAGCTTTTCAAAGAAAGATGCATGAGACACCTATGTAATGTAATGGATAATAATATAATAAATCAAATTTTCCTCACTTGACAAGAGTGTTAGTACTGTAGTCACCACCACCTACATTTTAGAACAGCCTTGGTTGAGTTTCTCATTTAATTTTTCAGCACACTATTTATATATGTTTTATACAACAAACACTATTAAAGCAAAACAAGCCATAATCAACATTCCATGGTTAAATGTATCTTTTTTCTAGCTGAAGTGCTGCAATGTGAAAGCAACTCTGAGCGCAATTCCTCGTTGGTTATTTTCTGCCACCAGCATGGGCACATCTGGATCATTCTGGTCTTCCATTGGAGGGTCAGGACAATTATGCTGCTTCAGGTAGTTGTGCAGCACAGCTGTAGCAATGATCACCTTGCAGCATCTTCTTGGCTCAAAACGAAGTGTATTGCGTAAACACTGGAAACGATTTTTCCACACTCCAAACATACGCTCAACCATCCCTCTAGTGCGAATATGAGCTCTGTTGTATCTTTGCTGCTCAGCTGTTGTGGGATGTGGCCAAGTCGTGAATAAATAGGAACTCTGAGCATATCCACTGTCACCAAGTAGTAGTCCACTATGTTGCCCTCTCTCAAACATAGCACATAGTGAAGAGTTGTGGAAAATCCTTGAATCATGTGTTGCTCCTTTCCAACGGGCAACAATGTTTGAAAACTCTAAATTGGGAGTGCATACAGCCTGAACATTGATGGAAAACCAGTTCTTACGGTTCCTGTACTCCTCAGCATCAGAAGTTGATGGACACTTGATTTGAACATGACATCCATCTATACAGCCAATCACTCCTGGGAAGTTCCCATATTCGTAGAATCACACTTTATAGTTGGCTTGCTCAGCAGCATCATGGAACTTAATGTACATATTTCTCAGTTCACAAATGGCACTGCAGACATTGTGAACTATTCTACACACTGTTGCTTCACTGACACCACACAAATCACCAGTTTCACGATGAAAGGTTCCAGATGCCAAGAATCTCAAAGTGATCAGAACTTGGAGAGAACTGGGTACAGGCCTTCCTCTTTGAGACATGGAGGAAAGTATAGGCTCAAGCAAAGTAATTATCTCCAGTACATCTTCTTTGTACATATGAAAGCGGTCTCTGAAAGTTATTTCATCAAACTGATTCAATGGATTACTCCTATCCACAAGTATTTGTCTGGCTGGCCTCTGTAGCGAATATTGGTCTTCATTTACATATTCCAAATACTCCATGCTCCCAAACCATCTGTGCTCCCTTTCACAAACAGTACTAAGCCGAAGTTAAACCTTCCTCTTTGCCGGATTAATATAAACTTCAATTTAGTCCTAGAGTAGCTCTAATCCACCTTCTTGCAATTGGCTTTGTTTAATCCAGAACAGACTAAATCTTTGACTATGTTAAGATAAATCTGTGCAAGTGACTTAAAGTTAAGCCAGCTCAAACAGCATTTTAGTCTGAGACTAGGCTTAAGCCTTGTCTGTGAAACCGGGCCAAAATGTGATTTTGAATCTTTTTTTTTACTTTCAAAACACTATCATGCTCAATAAAGAATTTTAAATGTTGCAAATGTGCATTAATTTCAGAGTACACTGAGACATTAAACTGCATAATTTTCAATTAAATTCTGGAAAAGTTGGTGTGTTCTAAAACTTTTGACCAGTAGTGTATATATATATATATATATATATATATATATATATATATATATTTTTTTTTTTACCAAAAAAATATATACTTGTTGGTAACGGCTTTCATTTTAAATTTAGAGATCCGGCAAAATATTTTCAGTTGCTGATGTACCAATATTTAGATGTAGGTTACATTGACAAAAAAATGTGTCAGATGCACAGGTGGAACAACATCAGATATTTTCTATTAGTATTCTTAGTGTAAGAGTAAAAGTCAGACTAGCTCATTCAGGACATAGTTTCATCAGACAGATCACACAAACGATTAAACCAGTTTGCTTTCTTTTGTTTATTTTACAATTTGGGATAATGAGCTGGATATTAGCTGTCACACAAATACATATAGAGTAAATACATGAGCTGCATGAGTTATACATTTAGATTACACACATAGAGTCCACAAGATGTAGAGAAATAATCCTAATCAAATAAATACAAGGTTGAGTATGTAAAGCAGATCTGGTTCTGACATCCACTGATTCATTCATCTATTAAAATGGATGCTTGACAGGATTCAAATGACCTGTGAAGTAAATCTGCTGCTTATTCAAATCAGTTGGTATAATGAGACCCAGAGCAGCTGTGTGTTCTCTCAGCCCTCAGGTGATGAGGTCGCTGATAGGACAATCAATAAGAAGTTGTTAAAGACATATAAAATACATTATGAGCAATTTGAACGCATGAAGCATGAAACTATCTTTAGAAAGCCTTTCAAAGTATTATTTTCTTTTAAATATGTAAAAGATGGATACAAATGGTCGAAAACCCTCCTGAACATTACATCATTAAACCAAGACCTTGAAGAACACCTTTAAGATGCATGCTGTGAGTTTTTCGTGCATGAAGTGGCCATGTCTGTACCTATGGAGCCCATTTTCATTCAGTTGTCCTAAGGTCTGAGGTCAGAGGTCACTTTACTAAATTTGTTTCAGCAGCATTATGTCACAATTTGTTTGCAATGATACACCAACATTTCCTCCTCAGCAAAGCATAAAAATGTTTCTACCATATTTAAAATTGACAAGACTTTTATCACAGATTCCTCAATGCAGTGATTCCTCACATTTTTACAAAATATTAAAATCGGATACAAAGTAATGGAAAATATTCCACAGAGACACAAATGTGATCTCAACTTTTATACAAGGTAGTCTGATCCAATTTAAAGCAGAACTATGCAGCATTTTCAACTTAATAAAACAGTTTAGAAATCATTGTGATGGTAAAATGACCTGTTTTGTACTATGTTCGTCATGGCTGAGTCTCCAAAAAGACCTAAGAAACGTTGTTCGGTGGTAGAGAGCGAGGGACCGCTCTGAGTGAACCTTGGTCTGACCGTGTGTTCAGACCGGACGCGTCGCGAATTTTCGCGTCGCGTTACTCGCGCGAGTTGATACGCGCGAGAATTGAATTTAATTCGCGTCACTCGCGCGAGTAACGCGACGCGAATTTTCGCCCAAGAGACTATTTAGCGCCAAATAATTCCCTCCATTTCATTCTGTCATCAACCATGACAAGCATAGCGTCCCTGTACCTGCTCTGGAAGTCCGAGATACGTCGGAAAACACGCCGTGGTGTCTGGGTGAGTGACATCATCCGGAGGCGCACTCAGCACGGAGAGAGGACCGCAGAGTACTTCCACCTTTTTCCTGTCCCTCCTGCCGACCCATTCCTCCTTCCTGCCTCTTTTCTCCTCTCTCTCATGTATGTATCTCGGACACTGTCGTCCAGAATCTCAACGCTGATAGGCTGTCCCGACACAGCGTCACGCGAATATTTCGCCAAAGTTGAATTTATTGAACTCACGCGAATTCCGGCAAAAATTTGCGTCTATTAGCGTGTTTGCATTGACTTTGTATGTAATCTTGTCGCGCGAAATATTCGCTACGCGTCCGGTCTGAACGCACCGTGAGAAGTATGGGAGGCCGAGTTATCTAAAACAGATGGTGACCTGCAGATTCTGCTCATGAGTTCTAACTGGGGATTTCCACCGGGCGCGGAACGGCTCCGGCGCGGTTTTGCTTCTTCTTCTGTCCGGCGACAATTCACACCGGGCATGGGACGGCAGCGTAACGAGCCAGCCGTTTACACGCGAGATAACGAGAGCATGCGATAATCCTGAACGTACAGGAGACGGTGAGATCCGGTGATAAACTGTGTATGAAGTAAACAACAACAACAACAACCAACAGCTTTCTTTGCTTCTCCGACGCGGAAGATCTGTTGATCTGACCATCTATCCTTATAAAGACAATGTGTTATGTCATAAATGATTGTTTGCTGTTCCACTTCAATGATCAATCTCTTGTCATCAGTGTCGTCAACCCTCTGAGACCTTTTGATTGATTGATTGACTGATTGATTGATTGATTGATTGATTGATTGATTGATTGATTGATTGCTGATCTGGTCCCCCAGTCAAGACGTAATGTTGATCTGAAGTAGTTTTAGACTGGGTGAACTGTGTATTGTGTTTTATTTTGAAAGGGGGCGGAAGTGTATTTCGTTGATTCTGAGTTTAATTTAATCAAATCTAATTTAAGCTGCTTTAAACTGATTATTTGTTGTGTTTTCCGGCTCTGTGCAGAAACAGCAGAGGTAACACCAGACTGCTGGGCAGATAGAACCAGGATGCACACCAGATCACCACATCATCACAGTCATGAAAGAGTGAGGAAAAAAATAGTGCATTGGTAACCAGGTTGACCAAGAACTTCAACAACAATGCTCCCATTATAGCCATGATGGTGTAGAAAGCCCGCTGCTTTGATTGGTCAACCTTCTCCCTTTTCCCACCCACTTCCCCTGGCCCTGGACGAATCAGAGCACGGAGAACACAAAGGCTGCAGAAAGACACGACAACACAGGAGACGGCCAAAAACATGGAACTTGAAATGATGGTACTAAAAAGGGATCTTATTAGACCAACTGACCCCAGGCTCATCAGCCAAACACACCCGATGCTGATGTTCCTGATCCGGACCCCGCCCGCCTGTCTCAGCCCCAGGTAGGTGACCGGGTGAACCACAGCCAGGTAGCGCTCCACACAGGTGAGGATGTGAAACAAGATCTGTCCAGGTGACATCATGGTGCAGAAGGCAAACCCCACTTTTGATAAAACAGACTGATTAGTGTAGATGCTACAACAATAGAAGGAATACCCCAAGATTCCGATCAGCTCCATGGCAACCATGTGAAAGGTGAAGACGTCTGAGTGACTCGTCACTGCTTTCCCCCGTCGCTGGTAGCCCATGTAGAGGACGAGGATGAAGAGAGGGAGGAGGAGGAGGATGTACACAACAAAGAAAGCCGTGAAGACTGTATTGCCCGTACTTTTTAGGCAAATGATGGAGGAGTTGGAGGAGGAATTTGTCGACATTTCTATTGGTATGGATGCCTGGATGCACAGAGAGAACAAAAAAAGAGAGAGAGAAAGAATAACAGTGTTAAAACTAGAAAATTTCCTCTGGGGAAATTTTCAAAGGGTCACGGGGGCTACTGCCGGTGTGTGTACACTATGATGAGATTCTTCAGAGATTTATAACTATGCCCTTTAACCTCAAAATGTGTGTGTGTGTGTGTGTGTGTGCGCGCGTGCGTGTGCGTGTGTTCGAAGCATGTGTATGCATGTGTGAGGAGTGTGCGTGCTTGCGCGCATGTGTGTGTTTGTGTATCTGTAACTGTAATCACATCAAAGATCAAAGGTAATCAGATCAAAGCAATCAACAGAATTAACTGACACCTGTTAATGTCCCGGAACATTGACAGGTGGAATTTCTGGCCTCGAACAGAAAGCATTTTTGGCAAAACCATAATACCTATCATTGATCCGACTTCACTTTGAGCGTCCCGAGTTCTTCCTGAATGTCCACATATGATTTTTTTTAAAGAAAATTTAAAAAATAGCTTTGTTAGAGCGATCTAAAAAAACTGTTCCATCTTCCTTTTTTCCGAAATCTTCCTACGTTTTTAATATGGGACCCAATGAGGCTGTTGGTGCGTGTTGGTGGATCATCTTTGCGTCATACGCCCAAACTATAACTCTGACAGCTTTACCAGAGGATTGTGAGTGAGAAGACAAATTTCTATGTATAAATTATTTCTGTAGAGTGGAATTTGCGGCCTGGAGCGCAGTTTTCAAATTTATTTTTTGACAATTTTTTCTCTCCCTCTACACTCTGAGCGATGACATCACACACTGTGACACGAACATTCCGTGCAATACACACCCATTATAATCTCAGAATTTCTCCAAAAATGATCATGGTCATTGAACAGGGATTGATAAAAAACTATATGACCTATCGAAACGTGGATTAATACACCAATACACAAGACTTGTGTCTACTGTTTAAAGTTTAAATGGAGTCTCTAGGTGAAATTATGCCGGAGAAGTAGACGTTTAAAAATCTCCAATTATTGTTCTTTTTCCCTCATTTTTTGTCGGCCGCCCCATTCATTTCAATGCAAAATTTCGCCCCGAGCACAGGTCCCTACAGCTATTGCTGTATGGGACCAGTGCCCCAAGGCCCTAATAAAATGCAGGAAAATTTGTCAAGAAGCAACCAGTGCATTTTCATCCCAACTTGATAGACACCAATGCCCAAGTCATCCCTATCTGTCAGGGACAGAGAGACATTTTCTGCTTTGTGGCTTTTTAATACAAACTTATTTTTTTACATTAGAGTGTGAATCAATGGTGGGTTACAAGGATTTATATTGGAGTTGTGGCCAGCTCTGAGTGTCTCATGAATAAGCAAAAGGCTGTGAGAGAGCTCCGGTGTCTTACAGATTGAGAGTTAGACTGAGCTGACTTTACACACCATTTACCTCAAACATTTACCTTAACATGGTCAGAAAATGTCACCACAGCTCACCACAGACTGTCAACATTGTACTCATTCTTGCTGTGAATTATTAACCTAACCTGTTCTGTACTTTAACCTTAAATATCTTTCATGCTATGTAATTTAAAGATGTCTTTTACATTCAGTTACAGGTACACTAAAATAATTTTTAAGCAGTTTTGCCATGCTATTATTCTAACCTAAATTAATAATCACAGCAAGCAATGCAACACCTACTTTTCATCTACATTCGACATCATGAATACAACAAACTGATTGATTTTTACACTCCATCGTTAGACCGTTGAGATAATTACTGGTAGACAACGTTAATTGAAATGATTGCAATGGGAATGACAACTTCTGTACTAAATTTGGTTCAAATAATTTCCATTATGGTTCAGACTTTTCACTTCAAAAGAAAGTGTCAGCCTTACGGTGGCACTGCAGGAAAAGTCATAGGGTCACAAAACAAGTTGTTCGTCCACTGTGGACCATGAATTTGTGTTCGCAATTTCATGCCAATCCAACAAATAATTAAGATATTTTGGTCTGGACCAGACTAAGTGACAGTCCTGAAGTTATCAATGAACACCCACCTTGTCAGCAGTGTTTGTTAGTGATCCTCTGTCTCCTGCCACTCTGAACCCTCTGGCTGCTGCTCACTGGCTCCAGGTCCAAACACAATGATCCTTTGGCCAGTCAGGGTGTGGGTTATTAACGATGTTCAAGTGTCAGAGGGACAAATGAATGCAGCGGGTGTTTTGCATGTGTCAAAACAAATTCATGTTGACTCTCGACTGTAAATCAAAGTAGGCAAATCATATCATCATATCATACAAGGACCTCAGCAGGGTCAACTCAGGACATGGAGCTTGTAATATGTTGCCAAATCGAACCTTGCAGGCATCCTTAGGTGTTATTTAAAATCTGTGCATTGTAGGGTTTTTGTTTTTTAGAATCATTGGACAACTTGTAGCGAAATCCGTGTCAGTTTCACGGAAATTTGAGTGATTCCGTGGCTATTCCACGGATTTTGAGTTAAGCGAATCCGTGGCTATCTCACGGATTCCTGTGAGACCATGTTGGACTAGCAAACATGTCATAACTGTGTTCTTGTGTTGTGTATCACTTATGATCTTGTATCATTTGAGTTGTCTTCAGCATGTTAGGAGGACATTCTGAGAGGTGATCAAAGTTTGGATACTTTTTGGGGAAATCATTCACTTTCTTGCCAAGAGTTAGATGAGAAGTTTATATAATCACTGTTGTGTTTCTACACCAAGAATTAAAGCAGAACTCTGCAGCATTTTAACTGAATAAAAAAGTTGAGAAATCATTGTGGTGGTAAAATGATCTGTTTTGACCCTGTTGTCTCCTGGTGGAAAACCAGCTTTGCAAGATCTGTACTTGCGTCCCGGGATTGGAGGAATGGAAGTCTCACGAGAAGCGAGAATTAGCGAGAAATTGAAACACTTTATGGCAATTCTACATCCACATACGACCCACTCAAACACCAGTTAGCTAGCTTTAAGAACAAGCTGTTCGTGGTCGTATTATTACATGTTTGTAGTGGCTGATCACCAAAAAGACCTAAGAAACGGTGTTCGGCGAAGGATGTGACTGACGGAGAGGGAGAGAGCTAGGGACCGCACAGAGTGAACCTCGGTCGGGCATTTGCTGAATGGCGAGAGCTACGTATACATATATATATATATATATATATACACTACCGGTCAAAAGTTTTAGAACACCCCAATTTTTCCAGTTTTTTATTGAAATTCAAGCAGTTCAAGTCAAATGAACAGCTTGAAAGGGTACAAAGGTAAGTGGTGAACTGCCAGAGGTAAATAAAAAAAGGTAAGCTTAACCAAAACTGGAAAATAATGTACATTTCAGAATTATACAAGTAGGCCTTTTTCAGGGAACAAGAAATGGGTTAACAACTTAACTCTATGGAGTCTTGGGCTATTTTGTCCATTTTTGAATTCTTTTCATGTCTTTTTTTGTCATTTTGTGTCTTTTTTTAGTCTTTTTTTTGTCATTTTGTGTCTTTTTTTGGTCATTTTCTGTCTTTTTTTAGTCCTTTAGTCCAACATAAAATGTGATTTTGAATCTTTTTTTTTACTTTCAAAACACTATCATGCTCAATAAAGAATTTTAAATGTTGCAAATGTGCATTAATTTCAGAGTACACTGAGACATCAAACTGCATCATTTTCAATTAAATTCTGGAAAAGTTGGTGTGTTCTAAAACTTTTGACCAGTAGTGTATATATATATATATATATATATATGTATATATATATATATATATATATATGTATATATATATATATATATATATATATATATATATATATATATATAAATATATATATTTTTTTTTTTTACCAAAAAATATATACTTGTTGGTAACGGCTTTCATTTTAAATTTAGAGATCCGGCAAAATATTTTCGGTTGCTGATGTACCAATATTTAGATGTAGGTTACATTGACAAAAAAATGTGTCAGATGCACAGGTGGAAAGCCTCAACATCAGATATTTTCTATTAGTATTCTTAGTGTAAGAGTAAAAGTCAGACTAGCTCATTCAGGACATAGTTTCATCAGACAGATCACACAAACGATTAAACCAGTTTCCTTTCTTTTGTTTATTTTTACAATTTGGGATAATGAGCTGGATATTAGCTGTCACACAAATACATATAGAGTAAATACATGAGCTGCATGAGTTATACATTTAGATTACACACATAGAGTCCACAAGATGTAGAGAAATAATCCTAATCAAATAAATACAAGGTTGAGTATGTAAAGCAGATCTGGTCCTGACATCCACTGATTCATTGGTCTATTAAAATGGCTGCTTGACAGGATTCAAATGACCTGTGAAGTTAATCTGCTGCTTATTCAAATCAGTTGGTATAATGAGACCCAGAGCAGCTGTGTGTTCTCTCAGCCCTCAGGTGATGAGGTCGCTGATAGGACAATCAATAAGAAGTTGTTAAAGACATATAAAATACATTATGAGCAATTTGAACGCATGAAGCATGAAACTATCTTTAGAAAGCCTTTCAAAGTATTATTTTCTTTTAAATATGTAAAAGATGGATACAAATGGTCGAAAACCCTCCTGAACATTACATCATTAAACCAAGACCTTGAAGAACACCTTTAAGATGCATGCTGTGAGTTTTTCGTGCATGAAGTGGCCATGTCTGTACCTATGGAGCCCATTTTCATTCAGTTGTCCTAAGGTCTGAGGTCAGAGGTCACTTTACTAAATTTGTTTCAGCAGCATTATGTCACAATTTGTTTGCAATGATACGCCAACATTTCCTCCTCAGCAAAGCATAAAAATGTTTCTACCATATTTAAAATTGACAAGACTTTTTTCAGATTCCTCAATGCAGTGATTCCTCACATTTTTACAAAATATTAAAATCGGATACAAAGTAATGGAAAATACTCCACAGAGACACAAATGTGATCTCAACTTTTATACAAGGTAGTCTGATCCAATTTAAAGCAGAACTATGCAGCATTTTCAACTTAATAAGACAGTTTAGAAATCATTGTGATGGTAAAATGACCTGTTTTGTACTATGTTCGTCATGGCTGAGTCTCCAAAAAGACCTAAGAAACGGTGTTCGGTGGTAGAGAGCGAGGGACCGCTCTGAGTGAACCTTGGTCTGAGAAGTATGGGAGGCCGAGTTATCTAAAACAGATGCTGACCTGCAGATTCTGCTCATGAGTTCTAACTGGGGATTTCCACCGGGCGCGGAACGGCTCCGCCGCGGTTTTGCTTCTTTTTCTGCCCGGCGACAATTCACACCGAGCGCGGAACGGCAGCGTAACGAGCCAGCCGTTTACACGCAAGATAACGAGAGCATGCGATAATCCTGAACGTACAGGAGACGGTGAGATCCTGTGATAAACTGTGTATAAAGTAAACAACAACAACAACAACAACCAACAGCTTTCTTTGCTTCTCCAATGCGGAAGATCCGTTGATCTGATCATCTCTCCTTATAAAAACAATGTGTTATGTCATAAATGATTGTTTGCTGTTCCACTTCAACAATCAGTCTCTTGTCATCAGTGTCGTCGACCCTCTGAGACCCTTTGATTGATTGATTGATTGATTGATTGATTGATTGATTGATTGCTGATCTGGTCCCCCAGTCAAGACGTAATGTTGATCTGAAGTAGTTTTAGACTGGATGAACTGTGTATTGTGTTTTATTTTGAAAGGGGGCGGAAGTGTATTTCGTTGATTCTGAGTTTAATTTAATCAAATCTAATTTAAGCTGCTTTAAACTGATTATTTGTTGTGTTTTCCGGCTCTGTGCAGAAACAGCAGAGGTAACACCAGACTGCTGGGCAGATAGAACCAGAATGCACACCAGATCACCACATCATCACAGTCATGAAAGAGTGAGGAAAAAAATAGTGCATTGGAAACCAGGTTGCTCAAGAACTTCAACAACAATGCTCCCATTATAGCCATGATGGTGTAGAAAGCCCGCTGCTTTGATTGGTCAACCTTCTCCCTTTTCCCGCCCACTTCCCCTGGCCCTGGACGAATCAGAGCACGGAGAACACAAAGGCTGCAGAAAGACACGACAACACAGGAGACGGCCAATAAAATGGAACTTGAAGTGATGTTACTAAGAAGGGACCTTGTTAGACCAACTGACCCCAGGCTCATCAGCCAAACACACCCGATGCTGATGTTCCTGATCCGGACCCCGCCCGCCTGTCTCAGCCCCAGGTAGGTGACCGGGTGAACCACAGCCAGGTAGCGCTCCACACAGGTGAGGATGTGAAACAACATCTGTCCAGATGAGGTAATGGTGAAGAAGAAAATCCCCACTTCTACTAAAAAAGAGTGATTAGTGTAGATGCTACAACAGTAGAAGGAATACCCCAAGATTCCGATCAGCTCCATGGCAACCATGTGAAAGGTGAAGACGTCTGAGTGACTCGTCACTGTTTTCCTCCGTCGCTGGTAGCCCATGTAGAGGACGAGGATGAAGAGAGGGAGGAGGAGGAGGATGTACACAACAAAGAAAGCCGTGAAGACTGTATTGCCCGTACTTTTTAGGCAAATGATGGAGGAGTTGGAGGAGGAATTTGTCGACATTTCTATTGGTATGGATGCCTGGATGCACAGAGAGAACAAAAAAAGAGAGAGAGAAAGTATAACAGTGTTAAAACTAGAAAATTTCCTCTGGGGAAATTTTGAAAGGGCCACGGGGGCTACTGCCGGTGTGTGTACACTATGATGAGATTCTTCAGAGATTTATAACTATGCCCTTTAACCTCAAAATGTGTGTGTGTGTGTGTGTGTGTGTGTGCGCGCGTGTGCGTGCGTGTGCGTGTGTTCGAAGCATGTGTATGCATGTGTGAGGAGTGTGCGTGCTTGCGCGCATGTGTGTGTGTGTGTATCTGTAACTGTAATCACATCAAAGATCAAAGGCAATCAGATCAAAGCAATCAACAGAATTAACTGACACCTGTTAATGTCCCGGAACATTGACAGGTGGAATTTCTGGCCTAGAACAGAAAGCATTTTTGGCAAAACCATAATACCTATCATTGATCCGACTTCACTTTGAGCGTCCCGAGTTCTTCCTGAATGTCCACATATGATTTTTTTTTAAAGAAAATTTAAAAAATAGCTTTGTTAGAGCGATCTAAAAAAACTGTTCCATCTTCCTTTTTTCCGAAATCTTCCTACGTTTTTAATATGGGACCCAATGAGGCTGTTGGTGCGTGTTGGTGGATCATCTTTGCGTCATATGCCCAAACTATAACTCTGACAGCTTTACCAGAGGATTGTGAGTGAGAAGACAAATTTCTATGTGTAAATTATTTCTGTAGAGTGGAATTTGCGGCCTGGAGCGCAGTTTTCAAATGTATTTTTTGACAGTTTTTTCTCTCCCTCTACACTCTGAGCGATGACATCACACACTGTGACACGAACATTCCGTGCAATACACACCCACTATAATCTCAGAATTTCTCCAAAAATGATCATGGTCATTGAACAGGGATTGATAAAAAACTATATCACCTATCGAAACGTGGATTAATACACCAATACACAAGACTTGTGTCTACTGTTTAAAGTTTAAATGGAGTCTCTAGGTGAAATTATGCCGGAGAAGTAGACGTTTAAAAATCTCCAATTATTGTTCTTTTTCCCTCATTTTTTGTCGGCCGCCCCATTCATTTCAATGCAAAATTTCGCCCCGAGCACAGGTCCCTACAGCTATTGCTGTATGGGACCAGTGCCCCGAGGCCCTAATAAAATGCAGGAAAATTTGTCAAGAAGCAACCAGTGCATTTTCATCCCAACTTGATAGACACCAATGCCCAAGTCATCCCTATCTGTCAGGGACAGAGAGACATTTTCTGCTTTGTGGCTTTTTAATACAAACTTATTTTTTTACATTAGAGTGTGAATCAATGGTGGGTTACATGGATTTATATTGGAGTTGTGGCCAGCTCTGAGTGTCTCATGAATAAGCAAAAGGCTGTGAGAGAGCTCCGGTGTCTTACAGATTGAGAGTTAGACTGAGCTGACTTTACACACCATTTACCTCAAACATTTACCTTAACATGGTCAGAAAATGTCACCACAGCTCACCACAGACTGTCAACATTGTACTCATTCTTGCTGTGAATTATTAACCTAACCTGTTCTGTACTTTAACCTTAAATATCTTTCATGCTATGTAATTTAAAGATGTCTTTTACATTCAGTTACAGGTACACTAAAATAATTTTTAAGCAGTTTTGCCATGCTATTATTCTAACCTAAATTAATAATCACAGCAAGCAATGCAACACCTACTTTTCATCTACATTCGACATCATGAATACAACAAACTGATTGATTTTTACACTCCATCGTTTGACCGTTGAGATAATTACTGGTAGACAACGTTAATTGAAATGATTGCAATGGGAATGACAACTTCTGTACTAAATTTGGTTCAAATAATTTCCATTAGTATTCCAGTATTTTTTGGCCTAAAACAGTGATTTAAATTGCTAAAACTTGGAAATATAAATTATTGACATTTAGGGCAATAATGTAAGTTAGCACAACAAAGGAAGCCAGTTGTCTGCTCAAAAACAAGTTGGTGAGTTGTTGTTACTTATATCTTTAAGTTGGGGTTCACAACAAGGGACAATAGTTCTGATAACTCTTATTTCTTTGTTGTGAAATGCGGGAAATCGGTGAAATTCGGTCATTAGCCAAAGCTAGCGGCTAACTGATGCTGTGCTGCTTGTTACAGCTACAAGAGTAGCCATTAGCGTATCAAAGCTAACTCAAAATTTGGTCGCAACATTAGCTGACATTTCATAGCACGTTACAATCATGCCAATTCAGCACATTACAGAAGTTAGCAGAAGTAAGAATTAAAAGTTATTACAATGTAAAATTATAAGCTAGTACAACTTACAGTTGAGTTGACAAAAATCAGAGTTGAGCAAACTCAAAAACAAAACTTAAAATATTTAGTTTAATTTTCCAACTTAAAATTTTATCAAAGTTTGTTGCCTTGAAATTTTGAGTTTACCCAACTTTCCTTTTTTTGCAATGTGCAGGAAAAGTCATAGGGTCACAAAACAAGTTGTTCGTCCACTGTGGACCATGAATTTGTGTTCACAATTTCATGCCAATCCAACAAATAATTAATATATTTTAGTCTGGACCAGACTAAGTGACAGTCCTGAAGTTATCAATGAACACCCACCTTGTCAGTGTTTGTTAGTGATCCTCTGTCTCCTGCCACTCTGAACCCTCTGGCTGCTGCTCACTGGCTCCAGGTCCAAACACAATGATCCTTTGGCCAGTCAGGGTGTGGGTTATTAACGATGTTCAAGTGTCAGAGGGACAGATGAATGCAGCGGGTGTTTTGCATGTGTCAAAACAAATTCATGTTGACTCTCGACTGTAAATCAAAGTAGGCAAATCATAACATCATATCATACAAGGAACTTAGCAGGGTCAACTCAGGACATGGAGCTTGTAATATGTTGCCAAATCGAACCTTGCAGGCATCCTTGGGTGTTATTTAAAATCTGTGCATTGTAGGGTTTTGGTTTTTTAGAATCATTGGACAACTTGTAGCGAAATCCGTGTCAGTTTCACGGAAATTTAAGTGATTCCTTGGCTATTCCACGGATTTTGAGTTAAGCGAATCCGTGGCTATTTCACGAATTCCTGCGAGACCAGGTTGGACTAGCAAACATGTTATAACTGTGTTCTTGTGTTGTGTATCACTTATGATCTTGTATCATTTGAGTTGTCTTCAGCATGCGGGTGTTTTGCATGTGTCAAAACAAATTCATGTTGACTCTCGACTGTAAATCAAAGTAGGCAAATCATATCATCATATCAAACAAGGACCTCAGCAGGGTCAACTCAGGACATGGAGCTTGTAATATGTTGCCAACTCGAACCTTGCAGGCATCCTTAGGTGTTATTTAAAATCTGTGCATTGTAGGGTTTTGGTTTTTTAGAATCATTGGACAACTTGTGCAAGATAAGATGCATCTGTATGGGGGGACGATGCTGCCTTTGAAGCAAGTAAACTGTAGAATTGGAGCAGAATATCAAGGTCGCTGTGGAGACACACGCTGCTGTCTGCTAGTGTCGTATCAGCAGATCAGACACTGGCACCGTGCGTTACTTCCTGAGTGTAAATGAATAATCTCGCTCTGCAGCCCTTACATCTTTCTCTGCCTTTAATCTTTCTAGCTCACATTTCTGAGCTTCAAGAAATCTCCTCTGTTGTTCCTCTAAAAGCTGAATCCTTTATTTTTCTCTCTCTTCTTCCAATAACAACAAATCAACAAATACTCTGCTTCTCTTGATGCTAATTCTGCAGCTGCATCTGCTCTCTTAGCTGCTACAATGCAGAGTTTTGACTGGATCTGTTCCTGACTTGAGAGTTGACTTGAAGATGAGACTCCAGATCAATAGATGGAGCAAGCACGGTCTCTGTGAAGCAGCTCACCAACACGTTGTTTCACTGCTTCACTGTCCAAGTCTCCATCAATGTCTGCTGTCCTTCCATCGGTAACTTTCACAATGTCTTCTGTCACTGCCTCACAGGCATCAACACACATAGATATGAGTAACATCATATGTTCCTGCTGTAGGATCCCTGGCTGAATGACAGTCGACTCTTTTACTGATGGTTCACACTTTTATTTAAAAAAAAAAACATAAGAAAAACATAAAACATTCCTTGGCCACCTTATGAATCCACCGTAAGAGCCACAAGAAGGTAAAACACTATCAAATTAGCACTTTAGCAAATTAACTTTTACATTAGATAAGACCACTTATCTATCTATAAAAGCAAGAAGCGTCTGTGTGTGTGTGTGTGTGTGTGTGTGTGTCTAGGGCATATCTCGCTGACCGTTAGTCAGACTGACCTCAGATTTCGTATGTGGCGTGCACATGGCACGAAGGTGTGCATCCTTGATTTTGAAGATTTTTGAATTCATTTTTCAAAATATTATTTACTGTTTCCGATCGGACGCCTTTTAGTGGAGCTCCGCCCCATTATGTGATAGGCCTACACCTGGTCAGTAACACAATTCATTACATACCGTCGTTATGCACTTCATGTGTTTTTTATGCACACTGTTCATTGCACCTTATTTGTTTCATAGCACCAACATTTTTATACTGCATATTCATATTTATTCTGCACTGGAATTCTACTCCTTAATACATACTCCTTCTTTAGACACTTTATTTTTACATTACATTTTATTGTATTTTTATATTTGATTGCTTGAAGTATGCCTAGGTTGTTGTTTTTATTTAATTGTGTTGTTATTGTCTCTGTGTAATGCTGCTGCTACACTGTAATTTCCCAGCTTGGGATAAGTCTATCTATCTATCTATCTATCTATCTATCTATCTATCTAAGGTTCGATTTTACAATAATATTCAAATAGTTTCCAGTGAATATCAATGTTCAATGTGTATGTGCTGGATGGTGTGCCTACCTTAGTGAAAGTAAGTGTTTTATGGAGTTGCACTAGTTAGCCAGTCACTATACAAGCTTTTCTTAATACTGTATATGACTTATGAAGCACTCCTTATCATTTACCGTTCCACTATCTTTCAGAATAAAAGCACCCGTCTCACACTGCATGTACTATATTAACACAATATAGTAGAAAATAAACAAACATGAAAAACAACAAGGTATAGAATACAAATACAACACAGAGAACCGTTTTACCACTTTATTATCCACATACACTGAAGACAAAACACACGTTATTAGTAAACTCCTAAAATATATATGTATGTCAGCTCAAATCTCATCAGCAAATCTCTCGTGATATGTTCTCTGTTTCTGAAGCTTTTGTTCTGTTACTGACCGCATCTGTGAACTTGTGGTAACAGCGCACAGGAAGTGGAGGAAGTGTGCCGCCTCGCTTTGCTGCTGTGTGTCACATTAACATCACGCTGCACAACAAACAGCTGCTTTACATTTTGTGTTTCAGTAGCATTCAGAAACGGTTTGAAAGAATCAGAGTGAAGCAGTTGACTCTTTCTGTCTCTTCACCTTGTTCTTGACATGTTGGATCAGTGTGGTGGAACTCAAACTTTTGCCTAAAAATGTTATTTAGGAGCCACACGAGTTGTAGCTGAAAGAACATGTTGACGTTTTTTCCACACACACACACACACACACACACACACACACAAAACCCTGAACTAAATGAAAGGAAAAGAGGAGGAGAGTGTGTGTCATCAGGCACGTCACAGATGCAGACCACGTTTACGGCAGGCTGAGATGAAAGAGAAACAGCAGAAGTTACAGCCAAATGTGACAAAACGGGGCAGTTTTAAAATGATGACTCATTGATTTCAGTTCAGAATTTTGAGAATGACAGCCCATTTAGATAATATGGAGATTTAACCATAAACACTGTCATGCAGAATAACACAACACAAATCATGGAGAATGGATACAAGCTGAGTCTAGTTTTGTCTCATATTTTCTACCAAGATAATAAAGATATGATGTAATAGTCTAGACGGATTTTCAGAAAAAAGGCCTTCTATAAGAAGTGAGGAGCATTTATGGGTACAAGTCAGGAACCGGCCTACTTAACAAATTTCAAGGGTGATGAGTCCAAAAAAAATGGTTCCCAAGCGAAATTTTGAGTTTTTGACCTTCTAATTTGTATCAAATGGCCACCAAATTGCCCATCTTGCACAGTCATTGGACCATTTCCCCATAGTTTTTTTGTAAGTAGGCAATCAAGATGAGGAAATTAAGTTTCTGGATCTATAGTCTAGGGTCAGAGCAAGGACATAGTGGAGGCTCAGTGCCTTTTTTATGTGTGTATATATATATATATATATATATATATATATATATGCAAAATACCAACTGGAACATTTAAAAGTGATTGATTTAATATTTATGTCGGCCTTAAAAAAATGACACAAATTATGCTTAATTTCATCTTAAAAATTGGTATTTTGCATATATATAAATATACATAAAAAAGACACTGAGCCTCCACTATATCCTTGCTTTGACCCTAGACTATAGATCTAGAAACTTAATTTCCTCATCTTTGATTGCCTACTCACAAAAAACTTGAAAATGGTCCAACGACTGAGCAAGATGGGCAATTTGGCCGCCATTTTGATATGCAAATGAGAAGGTCAAAAACTAAAAATTTCGCTTGGGAACCATTTTTTTTTTTGGATTCAGCACCCTCAAAATAAGTAAAGTAGGCCGGTTCCTGACTTGTACCCATAAATGCTCCTCACTTTCACTTTTTGGACAATTCTGTCTAGACTATAATGGGAAGTTACAGAAGGTGACCATTTTTTTAGATCTGACTTTTCACATTGTGGCCTTCTCCTTGTCTGTAGAAAGTGAGAACATGTTGAGGCTGTGCAGTCTGTAGGTCTTATCTGCAGCTGTTAGTCATCACCCTCCTGCTACAGCTGCTCGGCTCATCTCAGGTTCATGTTTCCTCTTTCTTTCTCAGTTGAAAACTGGTGCCATCTAGTTCCAGAAACACATTATTGTTGGGAATTTAAGGATGCGTCTTTTATGAATAAATGATACCTTGCACGGGGCGTCAAATATGTAAATAAAAGGGTGTTATCAGAAATGCTAATCCTCCCATAAGGATATCAAATATGTGAGGATGAACCTGAGCAACACTTGTGTGGATCTGATGGTTCAACAGTGTGGTTAGATGGCTATCAGAATTATTAATAATTATCATAAATAATTATTAATTGTAATAAATTATATGACTTGATTTACTCTCAGTCATCACTCGTTGGGGCACCATCTGTAAAAACAGAAAAATATAGTCAATTCACCTAAATCAGTCTCATAAAGTTCCTAAATATGTGAGGATGAACCTGAGCAACGCTTGTATGGATCTGATGGTTCAACAGTGTGGTTAGATGGGTATCAGAATTATTAATAATTATCATAAATAATTATTAATTGTAATAAATGATGTGACTTGATTTACTCTCAGTCATCACTCGTTGGGGCACCGTCTGTAAAAACAGAAAAATATAGTCAATTCACCTAAATCAGTCTCATAAAATTACTAAACTATCAATTTGGAACACTGATTAATAATTATGAATATAATTCTAATCAAATTACCATATTAATATTTAGTAGTGGTTGAAGGAATTGTGAATTCTTGACACAGAAGAGGCTAGCCTGGTGGCTGTGTGAGCTGCTACAAAACTGTGTCTTTATTGCAGCCAATTTAAAGTATATTATGTGTAAATCAGTGTCCGAGCAAATCAAATGTTAGTGAAGTCAGTTTGCATATAAGACTGACTGTGTCTGTATGAAGCAAGATTAACATACAACTTCCAAATGATTTAGCTACACGAATATCACAACAAATATACTTAAAAAAACACACACACATATAAACCAAATCATTAATTTCAGGTCAAATCCTTTGTACTTAAAGTCCTTACTGATTTCTTATCTAAGCCCAGTTACATTACTCACAGTTCAGTTGTAAAAGGGGGAGAAATCCTTTTCACTGGAGGGCGTGGAAGGAAGTTTGATTTCAGGCTGACTTTCAATAACTTGCTGCCTTGCAAATTAAGTTGCTGGTTCGTCCTTGTTGTTGAGGTGAAGCTTTCTCTGGCAGTTGCAATTAACTTTGTGTTCATTAATGCAACATTGATTTCTGGGGGGGGGGGCTTTTCTGAGTAAAAAACAAGATTTATGCTCCAGAGGTGGATTTGATCATAGTTACAGTCCACCAGTAGAATTAGAGGAAACAGTTTCATCAACAACTTTAAATAAACAAAGAGAAAATGGTCATAAAACTGTTAGTCAGAACACATCAACATATCAGCAGGTAACAATATCAACAACTTTGATGCTTGAAATTATAACAGAAGTCGATTGAAACTCATCATTCATTTTTTTTGTTTTATATCAGGAGAACTTCAGTTACTTTCCTCTTTGTCCTGCACAGAATGAAAACACTTAGGTTTATATTTTCGGACGTGTGCGGAAGAAAAGTTTTGAGTTTGGCTGATAACTCTTATTATTAAGTGATAAAGACTCACATTCAGAAGCCAAATATATGACAACAAAGCACTTTAAAACTTCAGATTGTTTTAGTAATTTGCAATATTAAACTAATGTTTTTTTACTGTTTTATTTCTGTCATTGTTTTGTTTTATGTGTATCTAAAGAAAAGCTTTGAGCCTGAGGGAGCTCTTTACTGAGGTGAGCTGCTCTGGTTCAGAAAGTCTCACCTGTCTGCATGATGATGATGAAGTGGTGAGGAAGGCTGGCTCTGTGGTCGGGGCTGAACAACAGACGTCCAGCACAACCTTCAACAAACTGGCTCCAGTCATGACCCACCTGCACAGCCACTCCACGCCCTGCAGGGGATCAGTCAGCACCTTCAGTCAGAGACTAATGCACCAATGAGCCAATCAGAGAGACACAGGAGCTCTTTATACCGACTGCTAGAAGGTTTACAATGCACAGAAATAACTTTGACCTTATGGCTGTCATGATGCTGCTGGGACACTATCATTTCCTGTAAAGGATTAATGAAAGGATCTCTCTAAAACTAAATGTAATTAAAGGTTTGAGATGAATTATTTAGTCAATAAATTCAGTGATAATGATTTACTATGAAAAGCAGCAAATCCTGACATTTGAGATGCAACCAGAGTTCTTTTCATTTCTGCTTGAAAGACGACTTAAAAACTCAGTGTTAAAGATGACTTCTATCAATGAAATGTTTTAAATATGTTTTTAATCTGTTTATTTTTATGTCTGTTTAATGTGAAGCATTTTGTGCTGCATTTCATGCATGAAAGGTGATAGACAAATGAATGTTAATATTAATATAATAATACTAATAATTATTATTATTATTGTCATTATTATTATTATTATTAATTACAATTATTCGTTTTTTTCATTATTAAACAATCATCAGATTGTTGCTTTTTAAGTGATTAATTGTTTCAGCTTGCATTTCTCTGATAAATTATTTTGTAAAACTTGGAATAAAGTGGAATTTATACATAAACACTTTTCCAAGTGTCCACTAGTGTCACGTGTTGAATAAAGTGACATTTTGGATACATATTGCTACTTTAAGATGAGATTTTTGTGTTTTTCCTGACAGAAGCATTTGTCACACATGATGTGTTCAAGGATAATCAGAAATGTGAACATCTGGAGATATTTCCTGTTTAACAGTTTCTGGCTGTGATAAACAATGAAACTTTGGCGGTCTTTTATAGAAAACATGCTTTAGAACCTGCCAGAGGGTTGTGGGGTTCAGAGGGTTAAATTACAAGGATATAGAACAGAGAAACTTTTTAATTTTATTGCCAAGTATGTCTTTAATTTCACCAGCAGGGTGCGAGCGCCGCTCCCGCTCCTAGTTCCCTGATTCCCTCGTTTTTTTTTTCCTTCACTGATGCCGCTGACAGACACACTACAGCCGAGAGAGAGCACGCTAATGCTAATAACTAGACAAAAAGTCATTAAAACATTTTATTTCGTCTTGAGTTATTGATTCCGGGAGGTATCCGCAACCGTGAGGAGGTTTTTGAGGTGCCGGACATTACAGTGCTGTTGTGTTTTTCGTCGAGAGAAAACTCTGGTGAGCAGTAACCATTAGCGTTTAGCATAGCATGCTAGCGGCTGCCGACCATGGCTTATTACTGACTCATTTCATGAATAAATCATTAGTATGTGTCGTTATGCTTCTGAGAAATATATTTAAAACCAACCGGAGATATATCAGAGTGTGTACTGAAGTTGAGAATGTGGTTAATTTTGTATTTCTGTGTGGAAATTGTCTGTGCTAAATGCTAGCTAATGCTAAACAGCTAAACAAGCTGGTTATGTTAGCTAAAACACATGCAGTCATGTGCATTAGAGCAGTTGAGGGACAGTAATTAGGGACCGAGCACTAACGGTGCGAGGACCCTATTGAAATTGGTCCGTTTATTATTATTCATACCAAAAGTAAATCGCCTTTTTGGGGGCTTTATCATATTCAAAAACTCACCATTTGGATTGTACGTCAATCTCCTAGTAAATTTACGTATTCTAGTATTTGCAGGAATGGGCGTGGCAAAATGACTCACTAGCGCCCCCTTGAAAGTCAAGAAAATTAAGCCCCTCGTACAGGAACGTCGTAGAGACACGAAATTTGGTACACAGGTGTATCATGGGAAGACGCACCAAAAAGTCTCAAGGACCCATACCCTAAAACGTACAGGAAGTCGGCCATCTTGGATCGAAAATGGCGTTTCCTGCTGTTTTGGCCCATTTCCAGGTCGCATACTTTAACAAACTCCTCCTACAGATTTTACCCGATCAACTTCAAACTTGGTCAGTACCATCACAAGGCCTTTGGGATCAAAAGTTGTATAAATCTTTACCAACGGTCACACTATGTGGGCGTGGCATGGCGGCAAAATATGGCGTCTCGCCATAAAACAACAGATCTTTATAACTTCTCCATTCTTTGTCCCATCTGGTCCAAACTTCTCATGCTTCATCAGAGTCCAGCCCTTAACACTTCTAAATAACAATATTTCATAAAGCCCCGCCCCTATGCTTTATCCACGCCCCTTTTCATAAAATTACCATGTTGCATACTTTAACAAACTCCTCCGACAGATTTCACCCCATGGACTTCAAACTTGGTCAGTACCATCACAAGGCCTTTGGGATCAAAAGTTGTATAAATCTTTATCGCCTGTCACACTATGTGGGCGTGGCATGGCGGCAAAATATGGCGTCTCGCCACAACACACGAGACTGTATAACTTGACCATACATTGTCCAATCTGTCCCAAATTTCACACACGTGATTAGGGTCCAGCCCGGAACACACACACGTGTCAATATTGACACACAGTCATAGCGCCCCCTGCTGGCAACAGCAAGTAACGTGTTTTTTACCTAGCCCTTGCAGTAGGTTTCACGTAGAGACACGAAATTTGGTACACACATGAATCATGTGGAGATGCACCAAAAAGCCTCTTGGACCCATACCTCAAACCCAACAGGAAGTCCGCCATCTTGGTTCGAATATCACACAATTCATCATTTTTACCCATTTCCACGCTGCATACTTTAACGAACTCCTCCTACAGATTTTATCCAATTGACTTCAAACTTGGTCAGTACAATCACAAGGCCTTTGGGATCAAAAGTTGTATAAATCTTTCCCGACGGTCACACTATGTGGGCGTGGCATGGCGGCCAAATATGGCGTCTCGCCATCTAACACCAGACTGGATAACTTGACCATACATTGTCCAATCTGTCCCAAATTTCTCACACATGATGAGGGGCCAGCCCTCGACACACCCACATGTCAATATTGATACACTGTAATAGCGCCCCCCGCTGGCAACAGGAAGTAACACCTTTTACGCCTAGCCCCAGCAGTAGGCTTCACGTAGAGACACAAAATTTGGTACACACATGCAGCATTTGGAAACGCATCAAAAAGCCTCTTGGACCCATATCTCAAACCCAACAGGAAGTCCGCCATCTTGGTTTGAAAATCGTACAATTCATCGTTTTTACCCATTTCCATCTCGCATACTTTAACCAACTCCTCCTACAGATTTCACCCGATTTACTTCAAACTTGGTCACTACCATCACAAGGCCTTTGGGATCAAAAGTTGTATAAATCTTTACCGATGGTCACTTTATGTGGGCGTGGCATGATGGCAAAATATGGCGTCTCGCGACTGCATAACTTGACCATACATTGTCCAATCTGTCCAATATTTCACACACGTGATTACAACACACCCGCATGTCAATATTGACACACAGTCATAGCGCCCCCTGCTGGCAACAGGAACCTATACCTCAAACCCAACAGGAAGTCCGCCATCTTGGGTTGAATATTGCACAATTCATCGATTTCACCCATTTCCACGCTGCATACTTTAACGAACTCCTCAGTCAGTAGCATTACAAGACCTTTGGGATCAAAAGTTATTGAAAGCTTTACGGACGGTCACACTATGTGGGCATGGCATGGCGACAAAATATGGCGTCTCGCCATCTAACACCAGACTGGATTACTTGACCATACATATACATATATATTGGTCCGTTTCTTATTAGGGACCGAGCACTAACGGTGCGAGGACCCTATTGAAATTGGTCTGTTTATTTATTTATTTTTTTCCAAAAATAAATCGCCTTTTTGGGGGCTTTATCATATTCAAAAACTCACCATCTTTGGAATATACATAAATCTCCGCTGAAATTTACGTATTCTAGTGGTCCCGGGAATGGGCGTGGCAAAATAACTCAACAGCGCCCCCTTGAAAGTCAAGAAAATTCAGCCCCTCGCACAGGAATGTCGTATCGGCATGAAATTTGGTACATACTGTACATGTATCATGGCAAGACGCACCAAAAAGTCTCAAGAACCCATACCCTAAAACGTACAGGAAGTCTGCCATCTTGGATCGAATATGGCGTTTCCTGCTGTTTTGGCCCATTTCCAGGTCGCATACTTTAACGAACTCCTCCTACAGATTTTACCCGATCAACTTCAAACTTGGTCAGTAGATCAAAAGTTATTGAAAGCTTTACTGACGGTCACACTATGTGGGCGTAGCATGGCGGCAAAATATGGCGTCTCTCCATAAAACACGAGATCCTTATAACTTTGCCATTCTTTGTCCGATCTGGTCCAAACTTCTCATGCTTCATCAGAGTCCAGCCCTTAACACTTCTAAATAACAATATTTTATAAAGCCCCGCCTCTTATGCTTTATCCACGCCCCCTTTCATAAAATGACCACGTTGCATCCTTTAACAAACTCCTCCTACAAATTTCACCTTCTTGCCTTCAAACTTGGTCAGTAGCATCACAAGGCCTTTGGAATCAAAAGTTATTGAAAACTTTAACGACGGTCACACTATGTGGGCGTGGCATGGCGGCAAAATAGGGCGTCTCGCCATGAAACACGGGACTGTATAACTTCACCATACATTGTCTCATCTGGCCCAAAATTCTTACACGTGATGAGGGTCCACCTCTGAACACACCCACATTGTTGTGTTCGTTAGGATTGGACCCCAAAGCAGAGAGACGTGCACACACTGATGGGTGAGAACTGAAAAATGTCTTTAATGACACGAACCAAAAAACCATACAAGGCAGGCTGCAGTGGCAGGGAGCTGGCTGGCAGGAGGAAATCTTCTGAGGCTTCAGGTGTACAGGGGGACAGCATGCCGGGAAGCAAAGGAATAATCTGGCAGTGATCTGGAGGGAAGACCAGGCTTAAGTACTGGGGGAAATGAGCTGAGTGGATGCAGGTGTGCCACTGCTGCCAACAGGAGGAGCCAGCCACGCCCCCTTCCACACACAAGCTCTGCAGAGAAAAAGAAAAGGGAGGGTGAACAGAAAGAACAAAAGGAAAAAAAACACAACAACCAAGACAAACTAAACTGAACCATAACAGTACCCCCCCCCCCCCCCCCCCCCCCTCAAGGGACGCCTCCTGGCGGCCTACCAGGCTTGTCTGGGTACCGATTGTAAAACTCTCTAATGAGCTCAGGGTCCAAAATAAGGGAGCGAGAAACCCATGAACGCTCCTCTGGGCCATACCCCTCCCAATCCACCAAGAACTGGAAACCTCGGCCTCGCCTCCGCACATCCAGCAGCTGCCGAACAGAGAATGCAGGGTGATCGTCGATGATCTGGGGGGGTGGAGGGGGCTCGGCTGGAGGGCACAGAGGGCTAGTGGAGACAGGCATGAGGAGTGACACATGGAAGGACGGGTGGATATTGAGGGATGGAGGAAGCTTAAGTCTCACCACACAGGGGTTGATGATCCGGTCAATGACGTAAGGGCCGATGTACCTGGGAGTGAGTTTTCGGGACTCCGTTCTGAGGGGAAGATCACGGGAGGACAACCAGACCTTCTGGCCGGGCTGGTACTGGGGAGCTGGAGAGCGGTGACGGTCTGCCAGTCTCTGGTTCTGAGCCGCAGATCGGGTGAGAGCAGCCCGGGCTTCACGCCAGACTTGATGGGCATGCTGGAGGTGCGCCTGCACCGAGGGAACTGCCACCTCAGTCTCCTGTGCGGGGAAGAGAGGAGGCTGGAAACCATTAGCGGCCATAAAGGGGGACATACCTGAGGCAGAGCAGATCAGGGAGTTGTGGGCGTATTCAATCCATGGAAGGTGGGTAGACCAGGAGGTTGGGTGATGAAAAGCAACACAACGAAGTGCTGCCTCCAGACTCTGATTCGCCCGCTCAGTCTGGCCATTCGTCTGAGGATGGTAACCAGAAGAGAGGCTAGCCGGAGGAGAACTGTGGCCCTCTGTCGGACACAATGTCCTGGGGGATGCCATGTAGTCTTAGAACATGCTGGGTGAGCAAGGAAGCAGTCTCAAGGGCAGAGGGGAGTTTAGGCAGAGGGATAAAGTGCACAGACTTGGAAAAACGGTCAACAACAGTTAAAATGGTATCGTTACCTTCTGAAGGTGGCAGACCAGTGACAAAGTCCATGGCAATGTGAGACCAGGGCCGGTGGGGGATAGGAAGGGGGCGAAGGAGACCAGCAGGAGCACGATGTGAAGCCTTACTGCGGGCACAGACAGTACAGGCAGAGACAAACTCCTTAGTATCAGTGGACATTGAGGGCCACCGGAAACGCTGACGAAGCAGAGCCAAGGTCCGATGGAAGCCAGGGTGGCATGCCACCTTGGAGCAGTGTCCCCACTGGAGCACAGGGGATCGGACGGGGGGGGGCACAAACAGCTGGTTTGGTGGGACACCCTCAGGGGCTGGATGGTCCTCAAGGGCCTCCTGGACCTGCTGCTCGACCTCCCACCTGGCTGCTCCCACCACACAGGAGGATGGCAGGATTGTGTCCTCAGCAGGAACCTCAACGGGGGGAGAGAACTGACGAGAGAGGGCATCAGGTTTGACATTCCTGGAGCCTGGCCGGTAGGTGAGAGTGAAGTCGAACCGGCCCAGGAATAATGCCCACCGGGCCTGGCGAGAGTTGAGTCTGCGGGGCGGAACGGAGGTAAGACATGTTCTTGCGATCAGTCCAAACAACAAAAGGGTGAATAGATCCCTCCAGCCAGTGTCTCCACTCCTGAAGGGCCAGCACCACCGCCAGCAGCTCACGATTCCCCACATCGTAGTTCCTCTCCGCAGGTGTAAGACGGCGAGAGAAGAATGCGCAGGGGTGCAGCTTCTGGTCAGAGGTGGATCGTTGCGACAGGACCGCTCCAACTCCAGAGTCAGAGGCATCAACCTCCACCACGAACTGGGCTGAGGGAACAGGATGACATAACACAGGAGCAGAGGAGAACAGACTCTTCAACTTAACAAAAGTGGCTTCAGCCGGAGGTGACCACACAAAGGGTGACTTAGCAGAGGTTAACCTGGTAAGTGGTGCTGCAACTCGACTGTAATCACGGATGAACCGACGGTAAAAATTGGCAAACCCCAGAAACCTCTGTAGCTGCTTACGTGTGGTGGGAGTAGGCCAATCTACCACTGCCTTAATCTTGGCAGGGTCTGATTTGATCTGCCCCTTCTCCACCACAAAACCCAGAAAGCTCACAGATGATACATGAAATTCACACTTCTCTGCTTTCACAAAGAGTCTGTTTTCTAGAAGTCTCTGGAGAACAAGTTTAACATGTTGGATGTGTTCCCCACGTGTACGAGAAAAAATCAAAATGTCATCAAGGTAAACAAAAACAAACCTGTTGAGCATATCACGCAGAACATCATTTATGAGACACTGAAAAACAGCAGGTGCATTGGTTAACCCAAATGGCATGACTAGATATTCAAAATGTCCGAGAGGAGTGTTGAACCCAGTCTTCCACTCATCCCCCTCCTTTATTCTCACCAGGTGGTAAGCGTTGCGCAGGTCCAACTTGGAGAAGATGGTGGCCTGGTGGAGGGGAGCAAAGGCAGAGTCAATGAGCGGAAGGGGGTACTTGTTCTTGATGGTTATGTCATTTAGGCCCCTGAAGTCAACACAGGGACGTAGAGTCTTATCCTTCTTTTCAACAAAAAAGAAGCCCGCCCCCATGGGCGAGGAGGATGGACGAATAAGACCAGCTGCCAGAGAGTCAGAAATATAGGTCTCCATAGCCTCCCTTTCAGGCCTGGAGAGGTTATAGAGTTTGCTAGTCGGATGGGTGGCACCAGGGAGCAGGTCGATACAACAGTCGTACGGCCTGTGAGGCGGTAGGGACAGAGCGCGATTGGACAGAGCGGGTCCAATCCTCATTCTCCAACCCCAAGAAGCTCTACTCCATCTTTACAAACCTCCTGGTCCCTCCAACTCCCCCTCCTACCTCCTCCCTCCTACCAACCCACTTTGTCAACCATTTCCTGAAGAAGATTGAGGACATACGCTCGTCATTTACCCATCCAGTCTCACAACCTGCCTCTCCTCCCTCCCCATCAGTGTCTCCCTCCCTCTCAGCATTCACTCCACTGTCTCCTCCTCAAGTGCTCAGCCTTGTAACCTCTGCCCGTCCTACCACTTGTCAGCTGGATCCTATTCCCTCCCACCTGTTTCAGTCTATTGCTCCTGATCTCCTCCCGTTCCTCTCCCATCTTGTCAACACTTCCTTGACTACTGGCTGCTTTCCTAACTCTCTGAAGGAAGCGAGGGTGAATCCTCTCCTAAAGAGATCCACCCTCGACCCATCCTTAGTGGACAATTACAGACCCGTCTCTCTCCTGCCGTTCCTCTCCAAAACTCTGGAACGGGCTATCTTCAATCAGCTGTCCTCCTATCTGCATGGGAACAACCTCCTTGACCCTCACCAGTCTGGTTTCAAGAAGGGCCACTCAACAAAGACTGCCCTTCTCGCTGTGACTGAACAGCTTCACAAGGCGAAGGCGGCCTCTCTCTCATCTGTTGTGGTTCTACTGGACCTTTCTGCAGCTTTTGACACTGTGGATCACCAGATCCTCATCTCCACCCTTCATCACCTGGGAGTATCTGGCTCCGCCCTCTCTCTGCTCAAATCCTATCTCAAGGACCGCACCTTCCGTGTAACTTGGAGGGGTTCTGTTTCAGAACCCTGTCTACTCACCACCGGGGTCCCTCAAGGCTCGGTCCTTGGTCCGCTCCTCTTCTCGATTTACACCAACTCCCTTGGCTCCCTCATCCACTCGCATGGCTTCTCCTATCATAGCTATGCCGACGACACCCAGCTAATCTTCTCATTTCCCCAGTCTGAAACACGTGCAGCAGCACGTATCTCTGCATGTCTGGCCGACATCTCCCAGTGGATGTCCTCGCACCACCTCAAACTCAACCTGGGAAAGACTGAGCTACTTTACCTCCCAGGGAAAGGCTCTCCCACCACTGACTTCCACATCACTGTCCAGGACACAGTGGTTGCCTCCACAGAAACCGCCAAAAACCTTGGCGTAACTCTTGACAACCAACTGTCCCTCTCAACAAACATCACCGCCACCACCAGATCTTGCAGATTCTTGCTGCATAACATCAGGAGAATCCGCCCGTTTCTCACCCAGAAGGCAGCTCAGGTCCTGGTCCAGGCACTGGTCATCTCACGCCTGGACTACTGCAACTCCCTCATGGCAGGTCTGCCTGCCAAAGCCATCCGACCTCTACAACTCATCCAGAATGCAGCTGCTCGATTGGTCTTCAATCTTCCCAAATTTTCACACACAACACCTCTCCTCCGCTCCCTCCACTGGCTACCAGTGGCTGCGCGGATACGCTTCAAGACTCTAGCTCTGGCGTACTCTGCTGCTAACGGTTCAGGTCCTACTTACATCCAGGACCTTGTCAAACTCTACACCCCTGCCCGTCCTCTCCGCTCTGCATCAGCCAAACAGCTAGCGACTCCCACCTTGCGTGGGTCAACTCGCCTCAAAACCTCTTCCAGACTTTTCTCTGTCTTGGCTCCCAAATGGTGGAACGAGCTCCCCACCGACATCAGGACCTCAGACAGCCTGTACATCTTCCGCCGCAGGCTGAAGACCTATCTCTTCCAACAATACCTCGGTTAAGTCATGGTCACCTAACAGATATATACATATTAAAAAAAAAAAAAAAAAAAAAAAAAAAATTTTCTTCTTCTTTTCTCTTCTTTTCTTCTTTAACATATAGCACTCCTTAGCAATGACAGTTAGCTCTTAAAGTTATGTACTTACTCGATTCCTATGGTCTATGTCTAGTACCATCAGGTTGAATGCACTTATTGTAAGTCGCTTTGGACAAAAGCGTCTGCTAAATGACATGTAATGTAATGTAAAAGCGCGGTCCTTGCTAAAAACCTCCCGCAGGTCATGATACTCAGGAGGGACAGAAGCTAGATCTACCGGTTTGGGGCGAACAGGTGGAGTGGAAATGGTGGTCGGGATGGCCGAGTGCAGACAGTGGGAGTGGCAATACAGACTCCAATTGGAGATAGATAATGTCGACCAGTCAATGTGTGGGTTGTGGAGTTTGAGCCAGGGGAGACCTAAAACTAAGGGTGAAGACGGTGAGGGAATAAGGTAAAAGGAGGTTGTCTCATGATGATAACCGGAAAGTTGCAGGGACACAGGGACAGTACGGAGAGTTACACGGGCCAAGAGTCGACCATCGAGGGCAAAAACATCCTTGGGTTCTGAAAGTGGCTCTGTGGGCAGGTCAAACTGGGTGACAATACCAGAGTCAATGAAATTGTCATCTGAGCCAGAGTCCACTAAAACAGGGAGAGGAAGGTTAGTTTGAGACCAGGAAACAGTACCTTTAAGCTGAATGCGACTGGAGGGGGACGGACAAACAGATGTATGGCTCACCAGTGCCCCCCTTGCAGCTGATGAGCCCACTCTTTTGGCCGGTCGGGACAGTTTGCGAGGACGTGACCAGCTTGACCACAGTAGATGCAGAGTCTCAGGAGGAAGCGGCGATGACGTTCAGCAGGAGTGAGCCTCATCCTCCCCAACTGCATGGGCTCCTCATTGCTGGAGGGGGATGAGGCAGCTGGAAGAGGAACACTAGTGGAGGGTGGAGCAGGGTGCAGAGGAGACTTGGACTGAAGGGGAGGGGCCCTCTGTCTACCTGCTCTCTCCCTGCGTCTTTCACTGAGGCGGTTATCGAGACGGATGGCTAAGGAAATTAGTTCCTCCAAGGAGGAGGTCTCATCCCGAGCAGCAAGCTCATCCTTAAGCTCCTCACTAAGCCCACACAGAAAAACCCCCTGTAAGGCCCTTTCGTCCCACCCACTCTCAGCTGCGAGAATGCGGAAGTCAATGGAGTAAGTAGCAACAGAATGAGATCCCTGACACAGGGAGAGAAGCCTAGTACCGGCTTCCTTACTCTGAAGTGGGTGGTCAAAAACTCTACGGAACTCATTACAGAAAAAATGGAAGGACTGCCAAGCAGGTGAGCCTACGTTAGCCATGGCCACAGCCCATGCAGACGCCTTACCAGAAAGTAAACTGCTGGTAAAGGCAATCTTAGATTTATCGGTGGAGTAAGTTAACGGCTGCTGGTCAAACACTAGTGAACACTGATGGAGGAATTGACTGCATGACCCTAACTCTCCGGAATACCTGTCTGGGGTGGGGATGAAGGGCTCACGAGGGTGACTAGGCAGGGTGGGAGAAGCAGCTGGAGCAGGAGCAGGATCAGGAGACGGAGCAGGAGCTGCCAGTGTGGAAAGCTGAGTGGAGACCAGGTTCAGGCGGTTGTCGAGCTGGGTAAGGCTGGAGGTCAAGTGGAGCAGTCTGTCCATAACTTCATTCAGAGCGTTCTCATGTTGTCCAACACGAGCTCCCTGAGCGGTGAGGGCTTGTCTTACCCTCTCAAACTCTGCGGGGTCCATACTTGGCCAGATTATTCTGTTGTGTTCGTTAGGATTGGACCCCAAATCAGAGAGACGTGCACACACTGATGGGTGAGAACTGAAAAATGTCTTTAATGACACGAACCAAAAAACCATACAAGGCAGGCTGCAGTGGCAGGGAGCTGGCTGGCAGGAGGAAATCTTCTGAGGCTTCAGGTGTACAGGGGGACAGCATGCCGGGAAGCAAAGGAATAATCTGGCAGTGATCTGGAGGGAAGACCAGGCTTAAGTACTGGGGGAAATGAGCTGAGTGGATGCAGGTGTGCCACTGCTGCCAACAGGAGGAGCCAGCCACGCCCCCTTCCACACACAAGCTCAGCAGAGAAAAAGAAAAGGGAGGGTGAACAGAGAGAACAAAAGGAAAAAAAACACAACAACCAAGACAAACTAAACTGAACCATAACACACATGTCAATATTGACACACAGTCATAGCGCCCCCCGCTGGCTACAGGAAGTCACATGTTTTATACGTAGCCCTAGCAGTAGGATCCACGTAGAGACACAAACTTTGGTACACATATGAATCATGTGGAGACGCACCAAAAAGCCTCTTGGACCCATACCTCAAACCCAACAGGAAGTCCGCCATCTTGGTTTCAATATCGCACAATTCATTGTTTTTTCCCATTTCCACCTTGCATACTTTAACAAACTCCTCCGACAAATTTCACCCCATGGACTTCAAACTCGGTCACTTGGTCAGTACCATCACAAGGCCTTTGGAATCAAAAGTTGGCTTGGCGGCAAAATATGGCGTCTCGCCATCTAACACCAGACTGGATAACTTGACCATACATTGGCCTGCAAGCAGGACTGAATGGGACCGAGCAGAGTGGAGCCGTCGGGGAAGGCGCCGTCGGGGGAGGGCACGTTGGTCGCGGCGCTGAGGGCTCAGTCCCCATGCATACCAAATGGTGTGTCTCCTACCACTGTGCTCAGGCTAGGTGTAAAACATGTTACTTCCTGTAGCCAGCAGGAGGCGCTATGATTGTGTGTCAATATTGACATGTGGGTGTGTTCCAGGCTGGCCCCTAATCACGTGAGTGAAATTTGGGACAGATTGGACAATGTATGGTGAAGTTATACAGTCCCGTTTTCATGGTGAGACGCCATATTTGGTTGCCATGCCATGCCCACATAGTGTGACCGTCGGTAAAGATATATGCAACTTTTGATCCCAAAGGCCTTGTGATGGTACTGACCAAGTTTGAAGTAAATCGGTTGAAATTTGTAGGAGGAGTTTGTTAAAGTATGCGAGCAGGAAATGGCCAAAAACAATGACAAGTGCGATATGCAATCCAAGATGGCCGACTTCCTGTTCGTTTTCGGGTATGGGTTCTTGAGACTTTTTGGTGCGTCTTCCCATGATACACGTATGTACCAAATTTCGTGTCTCTAGGTGAAAATATCCTATATTGTGAGGCTCTTTTGAAATTTTCAAGGGGGCGCTAGTGAGTCATTTTGCAAGGTCCATTCTTGCGAATACCAGAATACGTCAATTTCACGTGACTGCCCCGACGTGAGGCATCCTATATCTGTACCAAATATCCCAACATTTACAGAGAACATAGTGAAGTATTTTCATTGGAACTACTATGGTCCAGAAAAACAGTCCTGTGTTTTTATAATTACTTATTTTATCCTCTGACCTCTACCATTATCAAAGGCACACAGTTAGATGAAGTAGACAAACTTGAGTTTGGATAGTCGAACTGTAAATAAGGTCAAATGTTTAAAACATAAGGAAGAAGAATCGACAGTGAACCTTCACTTCACTTTTGTGAACTTTGATTATATATTCCAATAAAGTAATCTGATGACAAGAATACTGAAATAAACAGGGGCATAAACCGGGTTCATGAACTGATAAGAAGCCAATTTCTTCATTGCAGATATTAAAAAGAAACTTGAAACTTTTCTCTCTTATTCAAAGGTCAGAAACAGGTTTTGACACAGTCGTCTTTCCAGCTCCTGGCCAAAGGTGCCGGACAAACTTCTTTTCAACATGTGATAGTGCAGATAGTGGTCCACTGACTGAGCTAATTTAAAAATAATAAAAAGAGATCTTCTTTTCATACAGCTCCTTGAACCTCTGCTACAGGGTCCCACAGGGTACCAGTTACTCTGGGTAATTCACAGCAATTAATTACAAATACTTTCAATGCTATTACATTAAAGTTATCTACTGTTATTGTTACTTGACCAATTTAACTGTCAATTTACATGTGAGGGATGAATATTTACCTTATTAAAAACCTTAGTAAAAACACTCCTGTATTTTTACTATTATTTATTTCATCCTCTGACCTCTACCATTATCAAAGGCACACAGTAGATGAAGTAAGACTGCATAACGTGACCATACATTGTCCAATCTGTCCCATATTTCACACACGTGATGCGGGCCCAGCCCTGAACACACCCACATGTCAATATTGCCACACAGTCATAGCGCCCCCCGCTGGCTACAGGAACTAACATGTTTTACACCTAGCCCCAGCAGTAGATTTCACGTAGAGACAAGAAATTTGGTGCACATATGAATCATGTGGAGACGCACCAAAATGCCTCTTGGAGCCATACCTCAAACCAGACAGGAAGTCCGCCATCTTGGTTTGAATATCGCACTTGACATCGTTTTTGGCCATTTCCAGGTCGCACACTTTAACAAACTCCTCCTACAGATTTCACCCGATTTACTTCAAACTTGGTCAGTACCATCACAAGGCCTTTGGGATCAAAAGTTGTATAAATCTTTACCGCCTGTCACACTATGTGGGCGTGGCATGGCGGCAAAATATGGCGTCTCGCCATAAAACACAAGATCGTCATAACTTCTCCATTCTTTGTCCCATCTGGTCCAAACTTCTCATGCTTCATCAGAGTCCAGCCCTTAACACTTCTAAATAACAATATTTCATAAGCCCCGCCCCTTATGCTATATCCACACCCCCTTTCATCACATGACCACCTTGCATACTTTACATAACTCCTCCTACAGATTTCACCCCATTGACTTCAAACTTGGTCAGTAGCATCACAAGGCCTTTGGGATGAAAATTTGTATAAATCTTTACCGCCTGTCACACTATGTGGGCGTGGCATGGCGGCAAATTATGGCGTCTTGCCATCCAACACCACACTGTATAACTTCACCATACATTGTCCAATCTGTCCCAAATTTCACATACGTGACTAGGGTCCAGCCCGGGACACACCCACGGGTCAATAGTGACACACAGTCATAGCGCCCCCTGCTGGCTACAGGAAGTAATATGTTTTACACCTACCACAAGCACAGTGGTAGGAGACACGCAATTTGGTACGCATAGGGACTGAGCCAACAGCACCGAGTCCGACGTGCCCTCCCCTGATGGCGCCTCCCCCGACGGCTCCACTCTGCGAGGGCCCTTTCAGTACTGCGCGCAGTCCTAGTTTTTATTAGTTTTAGTGTTAATTTTAGTTTTATCGTAATGGGGTATTTGTTGGGTGCCAGATTAAAAAAAAGTCACAATAAATGTTTCCTTTATTTCCTTTGTCTGATCCATCTCAGCCCCAATAAGTTTATTAAGTCATAAAACCAGAAAGATGAAATAGATTTCACATCAACCAAAAAGGTTTACGTATGAAAAAAGTTGACAAAGACGAAAATGAAGGACATTTTCACTCTAATTTTAGTTAGTTTTGTAACCACAAAATACAGTTTCAGTTAGTTATCATTTTAAAAAAAACATTTTTATTTTTATTTCAGTTAACATAAATGTTTTTTCAGTTCTAGTTTTTTTTTACTTCGTTAGTTTTTGTTAACTATAATAACCTTGGTCAGAAGACATTTGATGTTCTTGTTTTTATTGTTATTTTTTCAGTGAAATAACATTTCTACTTTCAAATAATTCATATTTTAAAAACATCAGAATGATTCCTTAGTACAAGCATTTATGCAGATGATTGTTGATTTAAATTCCATGAATTTATTTAATATGATCTATGAATTTTCAAAGATTTAAATTCCATGAATTTAAATTTTAAGACATAATTGTGACTAGTTTTGTTGTAGATCAGTGTAGAAATATGTTCTGCAGTAAATGTGTTACAGGAAACAAAAAACACCCAACACAAGCACTTTATGTCAATAATTATATTAATGAAGTTAGGGCAATACATGAAAATTACTTCTTTTTTTTCTTCAACACATTCAGGAAAAACATTTTACAGAGGGGATTTAGGATATCTCAGAAAAAAAGCGCCTTAAAAAGAAAACCATTACACATATTTTCATGTTTTTCCAGAATAAAATGTGATGTAAATGGCTATGAATGATCCAAATCCCTGTTTAAAAACCTTCAGAATATAAACAGGAATGAAACTGAACAGTTTGGTTTATGTAATTGAATCTACTGACAATATTTCTCTATAAAACTGCTACAAATGAAGCATGCTCACTGCAGTATGACTGTTATTATATATTATCCATTTCATTTTTATTCCTCCAACCCATTGCTCTCAATTCCTTTAATTCTTTATAAAGAAATATAGAAATATTTATTTTCATACAGTTCAAGCATTCATCCATCGCCTAATCAGTGCATACATTTTATTCACTTGAGTATACCATCACCAGTAGGAAGTTTATTTTAAAGTACTTTGGAGTGGTAAAGGGTGCATGCAGTACCTGATGCAGACATAATGGTGCATCTCAATAAATTAGAATATAATGCTGCCCCCGCGACCCGGCCCCAGATATGCGGACGAGAATGGATGGATGGATAGATAAGCTTATTTGTAAGTAAGTCAAGTCAAAAAGCGGGAATAACACATGTATTATCACTACATGAAAAACTGCTATTTTAAAGTAAAAGCACCAAATTCATATTTATTTATAGAATTTATATAGATGATTGAAATAATAATTACAGGGCCAAAAAGATCAGTTTTTTTCAGTGTACCTATAACTAATTTGGTTGGCCATTAAAAAAACGTTAAAAATCTTTAAAGTAGTTTTTCTCAGTTTTACCCTTTGCTAGTTAGACTTTGTAGGACAGAATATGACTCAATATTTGGTTGGGGCTGTTTGACTTAACTCTTTGGAGTCTTAGACTATTTTGTCCATTTTTGAATCATTTTCATGTCTTTTTTTGGTCATTTTGTGTATGTTGTATCTTTTTTGGTCATTTTGTTTCTTTTTTTGTCATTTTGTGTCTTCTGTGTCTTTTTTGGTAATTTTGTGTCTTCTTTTTAGTGATTTTGTGTCTTTTTTTAGTCATTTTGTGTCTTTTTTGGTAATTTCTGTCTTTTTTCTAGTCATTTTGTGTCTTTTTGTGTCTTATTTGACGTCATGAAGAAGTTGTGCTCCTGCGCTTTCGTGGACTCCAGAGGGTTAAACTACTTGTTATGGACTTTTCCATCATGTCCTAATGTATTGAGATGCATCTGTAATATAGTGAGCCAGCGAAGCCCTTTAGCCTCTTGTTATAAAGGCAAATAGCAGCAGGAACAAGCACAGCGGCAGAGACAGAGTCAAAGCTGGAGGACCAGCAGAACGGACGATGGAGTGGTAGCATTTTCCCACATTTCCAACTTTGTCGACAGCAATTAACTCGACAATCTGCGAGCAGCAGGAGGCGGTGTAGTTAACGTGGACGACGGGCTCTGTCAGGGAGGTGGTGGTGAGTTTTCCAGCTCCTTGGCTCAGAGAAATGCTCTCTATCCCGGTGCCATTTCCATCAGTGAGGCTGGCCATGAGATCCCACTGGAAAGGTCCACACTCAGACTGGGTTTTAGGGCAATCGTCAGCCAGCACACTGAGCACCTCACACTTAGGCTGGAAAAAGTCTGTAATCTGGACGATGGAGTGGTAGCATTTTCCCACATTTCCAACTTTGTCGACAGCAATTAACTCGACAATCTGCGAGCAGCAGGAGGCGGTGTAGTTAACGTGGACGACGGGCTCTGTCAGGGAGGTGGTGGTGAGTTTTCCAGCTCCTTGGCTCAGAGAAATGCTCTCTATCCCGGTGCCGTTTCCATCAGTGAGGCTGGCCATGAGATCCCACTGGAAAGGTCCACACTCAGACTGGGTTTTAGGGCAATCATCAGCCAGCACACTGAGCACCTCACACTTAGGCTGGAAAAAGTCTGTAATCTGGACGATGGAGTGGTAGCATTTTCCCACATTTCCAACTTTGTCGACAGCAATTAACTCGACAATCTGCGAGCAGCAGGAGGCGGTGTAGTTAACGTGGACGACGGGCTCTGTCAGGGAGGTGGTGGTGAGTTTTCCAGCTCCTTGGCTCAGAGAAATGCTCTCTATCCCGGTGCCGTTTCCATCAGTGAGGCTGGCCATGAGATCCCACTGGAAAGGTCCACACTCAGACTGGGTTTTAGGGCAATCATCAGCCAGCACACTGAGCACCTCACACTTAGGCTGGAAAAAGTCTGTAATCTGGACGATGGAGTGGTAGCATTTTCCCACATTTCCAACTTTGTCGACAGCAATTAACTCGACAATCTGCGAGCAGCAGGAGGCGGTGTAGTTAACGTGGACGACGGGCTCTGTCAGGGAGGTGGTGGTGAGTTTTCCAGCTCCTTGGCTCAGAGAAATGCTCTCTATCCCGGTGCCGTTTCCATCAGTGAGGCTGGCCATGAGATCCCACTGGAAAGGTCCACACTCAGACTGGGTTTTAGGGCAATCATCAGCCAGCACACTGAGCACCTCACACTTAGGCTGGAAAAAGTCTGTAATCTGGACAGAGAGCGGGGAAATAAGTCAATCACAGCACAAATTAATCTTGTACCTCTGTAAAAATGTTTTTCCTGAATGTGTTGAAGAAAAAAAAAGAAGTAATTTTCATGTATAGCCTTAACTTCATTAATATAATTATTGACATAAAGTCAATCTTTATAGATGTTTACAACCATTTTCTAAAAGCTATATGAATAATTTGGAAATCATTAACAGATGCTTAAAATAGTATTTAAAATGTTATGAGTGCAACTATAAACCAGTAATAAACATTATTAATCAGAACTGAATTGTTTTATTGGTAAAGTAACTATTAACTTACATTAATAAACTGTTAACCATTTATAAATGATGATTTAACATTAACAAACTATCTATTCTAAGATGCTGAACAAGGAATTATCCTGATGTTTTTAAAATATTAATTATTTTAAAGTAGAAATGTTTTTTTGTTTTACTGAAAAATTGAAACGACAACAATAAGAAACAAGAACATCAAATGTCTTCTGAACAAGGTTATTATAGTGAACGAAAACTAAAGAAATGACAAAATGAATCTTGACATGTACAATTTATTTTTATCTTCTAAAAATACAGCAATTTCCCCCCAATTTTTTTTTCAAGATTACTGGAAAAATATATTTGCTTCATTGGTTGAATATCTTGAAGAATTTGTACAAATCATCCTATTCAACCCTTTTCAAATTAAAATTTTTTACAAGATTCTACCAACAAAGAAATGTTAAAAAATAACGGAAACTACAATTAAAGAAACACTTGTATGTATATCGAAACACTATATATATATAGTGGATGGATAAAATTAAAATAAAAACAAGAGTTTTTAAGAAAAACGATAATTAACTGAAACTGTATTTTGTGGTTACAAAACTAACTAAAATTATAGTGAAAATGTCTTTAGTTTTTTTCATCTTTGTCAACTTTTTTCCTACATAATCCAGTGTTTCTATTAGAAAGAGGATTCTTATAGTGAGCATGCAGGAACACATTGTAAATATATTTACTGAGATCGGGATGTTACACTAGAACCAACATTCAAAACACCTGGAACTATAAGAGTTAATAACCTTATTGGGGCTAAGATGGATCAGACAAAGGAAATAAAGGCAAAATGTATTATGACCTCTTTGAATCTGGCACCCAACACATAGCCCACTGCAAAAAAAACTAAAACTAACACTAAAACTAATAAAAAACTATACTAAAACGAAGCATTTTCAGAATATTAAAAACTTAACTAAAACTAGCAAACTCACTCTAAAAACTAACTGAATTTGAAAACAAAAATTCACAACGAAATTAAAACTAAAACTAATAAAAACTAAACTAAAACTAATTATTGTGAAAAAATAAAAACTAAACTAAAACTAGCAAACTCACTCTAAAAACCAACTAAAACTAACTGAATTTGAAAACAAAAAATCACAACAAAATTAAAACTAAGACTAATGAAAAATAAACTATTATAACCTTGTTTCGGTCTAGAGATTGTTTTGTGTAACCCAGGATGAGTCTAGTTACCTTGGTAACGACAGATAATCTCAGAACAACGTAATTGGAGTCGGCGCCACTGGCCGACTTGGCTTCCAGGGTGAGAGTGACATCAGTTCCTGATGGTGTGGAGGCAGGAGGTGTGATGGTCAGAGTAGCGTTAGTGTATACTCCAGTTGTTAAGGTGACACTGTCAAGAGAAGAAACAGATAAAATACACGTTATGATGACAGAACTTTTACTGTGATTAATCAATGCGTTTGATCAGTGGCGGACTCAGACTATTTGAAGGGCGAAAAAATAAAAAGGGCCCATTCTGTACAACATGGAGCCCCACCAGCAGCAGAAAGCTCTGATGCATCATGTATGATGAAATAGTCCTCATTCTTGATTACGATTAGCATTAGTTAAAGGAGATCCAGATCAAAGTAATTAATGGAACATGGTCTCACAGGAATCCGTGAAATAGCCACGGATTTGCTTAACTCAGAATCACTCAAATTTCCGCGAAACTGACACGGATTTCTCTACAATGCAAGTTAATGACAGTCATATCCCGTGGCTATTCCATGGGTAGTTTTTCCTATTGGTTTGTTCTAAGTCACGTGACTTTTCAATATTTTGACTTGGTTTCTGCATAAAAATGGATTTTGATCACATTTCTAGCGAGAAATATATGTTTTATTTTCTAAATATTCACTCAGTGAATGTACATAATCACTTTATATGTATCTTTGAATGTGTCTTTTTTGGTGATTTTGTGTCTTTTTTTTGTAATTTTGTGTCTTTTATTGGTCATTTTGATACTATCTCCAGCGTCCCCCAGGTAATTTAGACACATAACAACATTGATAAGAATATTTAACAAAAGAATGGTCTTTTGCTGTTTCCCCACACCTTTTTGGGAAGTTCATGGGGAAGCTTCTGTCATTGGTGGCTTCGATCTCGTACACTCCACCAGAGCCCTGAGTCATGACACTGAAGGGAAGCTCGAATGCTTCTCCTGGCTCCACACTGCCGGCCACCCCAGCCTAAAGAGAAGAGGAAGTAGAGAAGAGAACGAAATAGGTGAAGAGTTAAAAGATACATAAAAACAAAAATTGCATGCATTTATCTCTTTACACATGGTATGAAGAGGAAGTGGAGAGACCAACCTGGATATTGACTTTGGAGACTGATATCTGGGTGGTAGACTGTCTCTGAAAGTCACTTTTGGACTCTTTGTCAGTTCCTTTGAGAAGAACCACAAACTCCCCCTCAGGGACTAAATCAACTGTCACCAGGATGTTTCCATTGCCCATGTCAGTTGTTGTGCCATTGCTATGAGTCTCAGGACCAGACACAGTTACCAGGGCAACATCTTCGATGGTCATCAAGGACGGACCTTTCCTACTCATGACTGTGAGCATCAGAGTGGCTGCCTGACCTGGGTTTGTAGAGGAGGACATGAAGAAGTATTGTAGATTAAGAAAAAGAAGAAAAATTCATCTTCTTTGTTTACCTAATTACATTCAAAGATATAAATCTTAACCTGGTCCTGTAGTCTTTATTACACCATCACATCTATGATTGATTATTCCACATAATTGCTTTGATGCACAACATGGGTCTAAAGTGACCCGATATGTATGAGTTTTTATATTCTATATCTTTGCAATAAATTATTTTCATCATTCAGTATTCCAGGTTTTCCTCAATTAGTTGGTTTTTGATCATCATACATCCTAATTTTATGTTTTCCTTTATTCATTTTTAAATAAAATCCCTTTTTTTGTGTCACTACTCTTCTAATGCACAACATGGGTGAAGAATGACCCATATCCATTTTTTTTTAGCTAAGTAGCCTGCTAAGCTAACTACTTAGCTAAGTTCTTGGCTAAGTATTTAGCTAAGTAGCTTGCTAAGCTAACTACTTAGCCAAGAAGTTAGCTATGTAATAATACAAAAACTTTTTTTCTTCATAAAGTATATTTTCCTCAATGAGTTTGTTTTTGATCGTCATACATCCTAATTGTATGTTTTCCTTTATTCATTTTTAAATAAAATCCCTTTTTTTGTGTCACTACTCTTCTAATGCACAACATGGGTAAAAAACGACCCATATCCATTTTTTAGCGAAGTAGCTTGCTAAGCTAACTACTTAGCTAACTTCTTGGCTAAGTAGTTTGCCAAGCTAACTACTTAGTCAGTTGTTATCAAAAACAAGATATTTAAAGAATACTTGGAATATTCAATCATAAAATAAGTTGATATCAAAAGATAGAGCACAGAAACACACAGCAGCATTAAATAACATGGGGAATGAATGAGGGTCATTTTTGACCCATGTTGTACATTAAAAGGGGGGTCAGTATATTGTGCGTCAAAGGGTTAAAGAGGTTAATGAGGAGCTACTGTAAAACTGTTATTGCATGTGTTGTACCTGCGAGTGGACGCCCACTGATTACGGCGTAACCTGGGTGAGGTCCCCCGAATCTTTCCACAAAGTCATAGATGAAGGTTGTTGTACTTTGGCCTGGAAGCACAAGCACAGACTTACAGTAAATACAGATACAAGTCTCAATAACAGCTGTGTAATAACTTGTGTTAGATTATTCTGACAATAGAAACAGAACTAATTTACATGTTTTGCATCGACCAAAAAGCAGAGGAAATAAATGTGGATTATGATTTTAAAAAGCCGTAGAGACAACGGGGGTCAGTGCAAATATGAATTCAGATTACCTTAAACAAATGGTTTGGCATTTTTGGAAACAGTTTTATTTACTGTCTTGCAAAAAAAAAGTTGCATGCAAAGATCAATACCACTTTCATGTATTTTTGGTAAATATGAAGCTACCACTAGCAAGTGATTAGCTTAGCTTACCACAAAGCCTGCAGAGAGGCAGCTGGTAGTTCTAGCCAACAAAAGAAGAACAACAAAAGACAACAAAAGCTGCCAACCAGCAAATCTGCAGCTCACATGTTGTTTGTTAAATCCGTACCAAAAATGGGTAAAAGACCCAATTTGTGGTTTTACTGCAGACATTAACTTCCTTAAGCCTCTGCTGGTCACTGTGCCAGGCTAGATATTTTCTCCATTCCCATCTATTATGCTAAATTAAGCTAACCCGCTACTTATTGGAGAGTAATGCTGGGGTCATTTCTATGTTCCAAGAGTTCTATGTTCCCCAGCTTTATAACACAAAAAGGAAAACTGTGAAAGATGTTCCTCAGGTCTGTATCACTTAATACGACAAGTTTTAGGGTCATATAAAAATGGGGGAATGTAGGACCTGGGGAACATGAACATGGGAATATAAGACCTTGGGAACCTAACACATTTGTAACATAGAAACTTGGTAGCACAGGACCATGGGAACAAAGGATCCAGGAAACATAGGACCATGGGAACACAGAACCTTGACAACGTAGGATCCTGTTAACATATTACCTTAATAATTTAGGACCATGGGAACCTAGGACCTTGATAAATTAGAACCTTGGGAACCTAAGACCTTGATAAATTAGGACCATGGGAACCTAAGACCTTGATAAATTAGGACCATGGGAACCTAGGACCTTGATAAATTAGGACCATGGGAACCTAAGACCTTGATAAATTAGGACCATGGGAACCTAGGACCTTGATAAATTAGGACCATGGGAACCTAGGACCTTAATAAATTAGAACCATGGGAACCTAATACCTTGATAAATTAGGACCATGGGAACCTAGGACCTTGATAAATTAGGACCATGGGAACCTAGGACCTTGATAAATTAGAACCATGGGAACCTAAGACCTTGATAAAGTAGGACCATGGGAACCTAGGACCTTGATAAATTAGGACCATGGGAACCTAAGACCTTGGTAAATTAGGACCATGGGAACCTAGGACCTTGATAAATTAGGACCATGGGAACCTAGGACCTTAATAAATTAGAACCATGGGAACCTAATACCTTGATAAATTAGGACCATGGGAACCTAGGACCTTGATAAATTAGGACCATGGGAACCTAGGACCTTGATAAATTAGAACCATGGGAACCTAAGACCTTGATAAAGTAGGACCATGGGAACCTAGGACCTTGATAAATTAGGACCATGGGAACCTAAGACCTTGGTAAATTAGGACCATGGGAACCTAGGACCTTGATAAATTAGAACCATGGGAACCTAGGACCTTGATAAATTAGGACCATGGGAACCTAGGACCTTGATAAATTAGAACCATGGGAACCTAGGACCTTGATAAATTAGGACCATGGGAACCTAGGACCTTGATAAATTAGGACCATGGGAACCTAGGACCTTAATAAATTAGGACCCAGGGAACGTAAGACCTGGGAACATAGGATCCAGGAAAAATGCAACCTTGGTGATATAGGACCATGGGAACCTAGGACCTTGATCAAATAGGGCCCTGTTAACATAGGACCTCAATAATTTAGGACCCTGGGACAGAGGACCCTGGGAATATATGATCCAGGAATCATGGGACCTTGGTGAGATAGGACCATGGGAAACGTAGGACCTTGATAAATTAGGACCCAGGGAACGTAGGACCTTGGGAACATAAGACCTTGCAAACAAAGGATCCAGGAAACACAGGACCATGGTGACAAAGGACCCTGGGAGAATTGGATTCACATAAGATAGGACTTTTGGAACTGAGAACCCAGTGAACATAGGATCATGGCAACTTCAGACCCCTGGGAAGTTCCCTTGTATTTACCAGATCGATATGAGAGTGGTATCAATTTTTGCAGCTAACTCTCGGCAAGAAAGCAAATTAGCATATCTCTCTCAATGTTGAACTATTCTTTTCATCTACAAATTATGTGTATATGTGTTGATATGAGTGTTTCCACAGGAAGGGCATGAGTAATAAACAGAATATCTGACCTGAGACTTTAAGTGTGTATGGTTGGCTGGAGACGATGTTGATCTGCCAGGTTCCTATCTGGTTGTCAGCGTTGAGACGGATTCTCCTCAGATTGCCGACTGTCTGTATGGTCGCCAGACTACCGCTAGCCTGATTGTGACTCTGGGTCACACCTGTAGATTTTTAGCATGCCTTTAATTAGTCATAAATATGTATCACATATAACATCGTCAGTAAGGAAAAGGGACACCCAACAAGTGCCAAGCTTCTACATTGTCTTAACAAAGATAAACAAACACTCATTGGAAATCGTACGTTACCTGCAGGGTTGGTGAGGGTGAAAGTAATGGATGTCCCTGTGATGTAGATAGTGATGTTTTTCAAAGATTCATCCAACAAGAAGGGGAAGGTCTCCTGCTTCCCAGGGCTCCTTGCTCTCTGAAGAACTGTCACCTGAGGGAGAAGGGAGACAAAGAAAAGCGTGAGATTTGGAAACAACTAAGGAATCATTTTTGCACTTTCATTGTCTCTATTGTCTCTAACTTTGTTAGCGGTCTCCAGCTGTGCTTCTTTGCGAATTTACTTTAAGTTAATAATTATATGGACAGACAGTTGTATTATATAGCCTGGTTGGCACCATGAGCAAACAAAAACGGGAGTTCCAGCCTCCGTGAAACAGCAAGCGGAGCTGCTCAACATCAATGGATCTCGCCTAGGGCACCAAATGGGCTAGAGCCGGCCCTGCTACAGGATGTATTATAAGAAGTGTCCTACCAGAGCTGAAGTGGCGGTGTCGAGGATGACGTCTGTGGCCTGAGGCAACTGGTTCTTAGACACCTGGATGGCCTGGCCTCCAGAGGCCAAAGCCAGTTGCTTGTAGTCTTCAAAGGAAGCTGCTCTGATGGAACGACGGCGCCTACCACCGTGTCCAGTCATGTAGACTGACACCTGTGGAGAGATTTTAATGTGAAGGAAATTAACTTGACTAAACTGAATGAACATAGGGCATCATTGGGAGTTAGCCGGTATTTACCGTTGACTGTGTTTTCATGATGAGGGCCATAATAGTACCCTTGAGATGAATGTCTTTGGCGAGAGCATCAGTGAAAACATAAATGTAAGTGTTGTCAGGGGAACCGGTGAGAGCGATCTGGAACATAAACAATGCATCTCAGTTAATTCTGAATCAATACAGTCTTCAAAGACTCCATAAAAATATATGGGTATAAATATTTCCCCAATAAACAATCACAGAGTTAGAGAATACGAGTTTTAGTACCTGAAGCCCTGAGAGACACATCTCAGGGCTGTCACCGCCTCCAGAAGCCCTCAGCTTCGCGATTTCCCTTTTCATCTTATCAGCGTCTGTTGTCCTGATCATTGGTCCAAAGTCTGAATTAAAAGCACAGAAAAGGGAGTTAAGGGTCAAAATTAACCTGTAGCCTAAGGTATTTTGAATGCCTGCACTGCAAAACAGAGGTGTCTAAAAACAAGATAAAAACACTAAATCTGAGGGAAATGATCTTGCTGCATGGACAGATAATTTCACTTGACAAGATTTTTTAAATTAAGATTATTAAATCTAGAAATAAGCAAGTTGAACGCTTAAAATAAGAAATTAACTCTTAAAACGACAACTAACTGAATCTGTATTGTGTGGTTACAAAACTAACTAAAATTAAAGTGAAAATGTCCTTCGTTTTTGTCTTTGTCAACTTTTTTCATACATTAACCTTTTTGCTTGATATGAAATCTATTTCATCTATCTGGTTTTATGACTTAATAAACTTATTGGGGCTGAGATGGATCAGACAAATAAAATAAAGGAAACATTTATTGTGACTTTTTTTAAAATCTGGCACCCAACAAATACCCCATTACAAAAAAACTAAAACTAACACTAAAACTAATAAAAACTAAACTAAAACTAGCAAACTCACTCTAAAAACTAATTAAAACTAACTGAATTTGAAAACAAAAAATCACAACGAAATTAAAACTAAAACTAATGAAAAATCCCAAACTATTATATCCTTGGTAGGGACATATTAAAAAATTATGCGCATCACTATAGGGAGGTAAAGTAGTCTCAGGATAACCCTGGTAAGGATGGGCTGTTAATCAACTAAAACGTGCATATATGTGCGTGTCTGTGTGTGTGTTTGTGTGTGTGTATGTTGGACATACAATATCATTGTCCATTGAATTTTTTAACTGTGGTCATCAGGGGGAAAAAAACCTGTAGAAATGAGTCATAATTGTATGTTGGGCGGCTCTGGCTCAATTGATAGAGCGGTCACACACAGAGCGGAAGGTTGGTGGTTCGATCCCTGACCATGGCAGCCTACATGTCGAAGTATCCTTGGGCAAGATACTGAACCTCAAATGGCTCCCAGTTTTGAGTTCATTGATGAATGAATGAATTCCCAATGGTGGCAGGTGGCCTCCAGCGGCCCCCAGGTAATTTGAGTTTGAGACCCCTGCTCTATGGCACCATGCCACCACCAGGGGTCTTCACTGCTAAAGGTTCAGTAAACATGATGAGCAAGATAGAAAAGTTCCTACCGGGGTCATTGAACGGCACCAGAATGTACTCTGATGGCTCATTTTGTGATCCTCTGTTTTTGTTGATGATTTCGTAAGCAACCTCTCTGGCTGCATCGATGTCGTCTGACATGCTGCCGGTGGTGTCGATGACGAAACACACGACGGACGAGCGGGCGATCCCCATCATTCTGAGAACAAGAGTTATAGTCACATAACCCAATCATCCCTCTCATCAGAAAGCACAAATATAAGATTTAAGGATAAAGTGAGATAGGTAACACTTTATATTAGGGAACACATATTTAACAGTAATTAGTTGCTTATTAGCATGCAAATAAGTAACATATTGGCTCTTAATTAGTCATTATTAAGTAGTTATTAATGCCTTATTCTGCATGGCCTTATTATGCAACCAGTAAGTCATTAACTTAGAGTTTTTCTTCAATAACCTCAGAATGATTTTACTCTACAACAGGGGTCTCAAACTAAAATTACCTGGAGGCTGCTGAAGGCAGTATCAAAATGAAAAAAGACACAAAATGACAGAAAAAAAACTAAATTACTTAAAAAAGACACAAAATGACCAAAAAAGACACAGAATTACCAAAAAAGACACAAAATAACTAAAAAAAAGACACAAAATGACAGAAAAAAAAATAAATTACTTAAAAAAGACACAAAATGACCAAAAAAAACACAAAATAACTAAAAAAGACACAAAAAGACACAAAATGACTAAAAAAGACACAAAATGACTAAAAAGACACAACAACGGACACAAAATGACCAAAAAGACACAGAAAAAACACAAATGACCAAAAAAGACACAAAATGACAAAAAAGACACAACAGACACAAAATTACCAAAAAAGACACAAAATGACTAAAAAAGACACAAAATGACTTAAAAGACACAACAACAGACACAAAATGACCAAAAAGACACAGAAAAAACACAAATGACAAATGACAAAAAAGACACAAAATAACTAAAAAAGACACAACAGACACAAAATGACAAAAAAGACACAAAATAACTAAAAAAGACACAACAACAGACACAAAATTACCAAAAAAGACACAAAATAACTAACAATGACACAACCACAGACACAAAATTACCTAAAAAGATACAAGAAGACACCAATGACCAAAAAAGACACAAAATAACTAAAAAAGACACAACAACAGACACAAAATTACCTAAAAAGATACAAAAAAGACACCAAATGACTTACAAAGACACGAAAAGACAGACACAACAACAGACACAAAATTACCTAAAAAGACATGAAAAGGATTCAAAAATGGACAAATTAGCTCTATAAGACTCCATAGAGTTAATGGCTTACTGGTTGTATAATAAGGCCATGCAGAATAAGGCATTAATAACTACTTAATAATGACTAATTAAGAGCCAATATGTTACTTATTTGCATGTTAATAAGCAACTAATTCATGTTGAATGTGTGTTCCCTAATCTAAAGTGTTACCGTGAGATATTTTCTGTCGTACCTCAGGAATTCTTTGTCCCCGGCAGCGAGGCGGATGTCCTGCAGCAGCTGGAGGCTGGCGGCCGTAGCCGCCTTCACAGCAGCGTTGTGGACAGCAACGTTATCTGGACGACGCTCGTCTTTGCTGATTCCTCCACGAGGAACCACGGTGCTGGTCAGGTCACCTGCACCTCCGTGGCTACATTTACCTGCAGAGCAGAAGGGACAGGTCACACTTCAAATTTATATTTATACTGGACTTTACAGGCAATTTAGTGGGGGGTTTTGGGGGGTTGACTGACAGAATGAGTGTCTCGTCTAAATGTCAATGTACTTTAAAGCTACAGTTGGAACCTTTGACATAAATAATTTTGTGTCATATTTGTTGAAATTGTCACTATGTCCTTACAGTCGTACAAAAGATAAATAACCTGTGAAAAGAATCATGTGTCTCTCCTAAAATATTTTGTGATTGTTGATTTTTTATGTTAATGAATAAATAAGTAAAATATCTTATCGTTTTATCATGGACATATACATATTTTTATGAGTTGTGTAAGTTAATTTCCTCCTTGAAGAGGATTAAACAAGATGTTCAGCTCCCGGTGGTGACGTGTCTGATACCTTTGGGTTTGGCAGCAGAGAAGACTCCCATGTATCCTGATGTCAGCATCTTGTCCTTCAGGACGTTAGGGAGAATGGGGTTGGGGCAAGTTCCACTGGGACAGTCACTGCAGGTGGCCGTGTCCACATCTAAACATGCATGAATAGTTAAATAGAGATAAATAGAAGAAATAGAATAATAAGAATTATAAAAATGGAAACTACACATCAGATGGAGACAAAAACTGCAAGGTTGCTGCATTAATAAAGAGTTGTAGTATAAATACCATATGAAATGTGATGCAATATGCATTAACATAACTTAATTTATTTTGGTAAATTATGATATAGCATAGAATATTAGATATGATGAAATAGTAAAGGGTTCAGTCATAAAATAAGATAATGTATAGTATAGTGCAGCAATATAACATACAGTCATGGAAAAAAATATTAGACCGCCCTTGTTTTCTCTAATTTCTTGTTCATTTTAATTCCTGGTACAACAACTCTTGATAATGATTTTGGTTTCATCAATAAAACCATGTTAAATGTCTAGATATCAGCTCTTATATTAAACTCTTATCAGCTAATTTTGTTGTTATCATTATATTTGTCCAAACAAATGTACCTTTAGTTGTACCAGACATTAAAATGAACAATAGTCTAATTTTTTTCATAACTGGAGGGTTTCAGCCTCATTGTGGATACACTGAGGTGAGGTTTTACTCATGTTTGTATATTCCCACCCCTAATCAAATTATCTTGCATCGAGGCTTAGCTTTTTCCTTATCGGGTTAGGGTTAGCCTGTAGGGTTAGGCCTATTTGCCATGGAATGTGGCAGTAGTGGTGGAAAAAGTAACAGACCGGGGAACATAGGACCCTTTTTGGGAAAAGCAGGGAAAAAGGGGTCCTATGTTCCCCAGTCTCATACAAAGAGGGGAATATAGACATGCTCCCGCTCAAAGCCAGGATGGCTAGCTGCTAAATGAGCAACAGCAAGTTAGTTCTTCACACTAAGTGACTTTTGGCTCACTTTTCTCTAACCAGTGTAGCAAGCATGGTAAGATTAGCTTACTATCTAGCTAGCCAACTAGCGAACAATTGGCTAGTTAGCTAGATAGTAAGCTAATCCTACCATGCTTTCATGCTACAGAAAATGATGGGCTGGTGGCTAGCACGTCCGATGCTAGAAGCCTACTTTGCTAAGTAGCCGTCTCCATACGGGCCCTGTTTACAGCATTTTACTATAGTAGTGATCAGGTTGACCTCTGCTTCATGGTATAATTTAGGTCAGAATAGTGATAGGAGGGCTATGCATGGATATCAGGAAAATACACACCCAACAGTCAATCAGAATCAAATAGTCTTATGACATAAAGACAAAACAGCCCAGTCTGCTCTTTGTTCAGTAGATATGTTTTTTTTATATCTACATATATACAGATATAGTCCTCTTCATGATGTGTTACCCAACCAACAGCAAAAATATGCATAGCCCTCCTAAAGTCATGGAAAAAAGTATAAGACCACCCTTTTTGTTCAATTCCTTGTTCATTTTAATGCCTGGTACAACTAAAGGTACATTTGTTTGGACATTTTGCATGGTTTTCGTGATAATAGCTAAAATCATTATCAAGAAAGAACCATTGATAGTCAACTTTTTGTGTTTGGTAAAGTACACTGCAAGCTACAACCTGCTTTTCCTCAATAAGTCTAATATACAGTCATGGGAAAAAAAATATTAAACCACTGTTTTCTTCAATTTCTTGTTAATTTTAATTATTTTTTCCATCATTTTCCATGGTTTTCTTGATGATAACCAAAATCATTATCAAGAAAACCATGGAGAATGTCTAGATCTTATCAGCTATTTTTGTTGTTATCATTATTTTTGTCCATATAAATGTACCTTTAGTTGTACCAGGCATTAAAATGAACAATAAATTGAAGAGGGTGATGTAATCATTTTTTCTATGACTGTTTATACACATACACATACACACACCTGGCAGGTTTTCTAAGAGAAGGTCTGGGCGTATCAGGTTGATGTATGGATCAGTGTGTCCCAGCTCCACCCAGTTACTGTGGCTGTAGAAGTCCTGACAGGGATAGAAACACACACATTAACACAGTTATACATACATAAATATATATACTTGTAGAGTTATGATTGTATTTTCACTAGTCATACATAGCAGAAGCTTTACTCCATTTAATCTCATTTGTACCTCCTTTAGCCTGATCAGGTACACCCTGTTTATTTTTTTTCATTTATTGAGTTTTGGGTAACACTTTACAATAACCATCATTTATACATGGTAAACAGAATTTTTTTTTAAAAAGCAACTTTTTTCTCACAGATTCACCACTTTAAATCTCATAAATCTGCACATTTTTGTCTCGTAGAGTTGCCACTTTAGTCTCATAAACTTTTTTCTCAAAATATGACCCCCCTCCCCCGTGTCCGTATGTTTTTTTTTTACACATTCTGGCTGTATGTAATATCCTCCAATATTCTCTAGGGTGGAAATTAGGAATTTGCAAGTATTTCAATGAGTGCCCTATTAAGGGTTAACCTCTCGATCCCCTGCTCTTTATTTCCGCCTCTCTCACCTGTAGAGTATGGAGGATTCTGCCCAGAGTTTCTCTGGCAGCCTTGAAGTTCTCACCGCGGATGTTTGCCTTAATGGTGGCCATTCCCTCTGTGATGAGGCCACGCCCCTCCAGAAAGGCTTCAGAGTTGAAATGATGTGGAGCACTGAAAGACATTTTCACAATATGTAAAACAGCAAATTACACACTCCTGTTATTTTATTGCTTTGAAATAAAAACAGCTGTTTTGTCTCTATGGTTCTCCAACCTGTTGGCAAAGTCGTGGTCCACCAGTCCGTGCTGGACGTAGATCTCTTGAAGAGCAGAGTGAAACTTGGCTCCAGACACTTCTCCTGTTGCCATGGGACCCAGACAGGCCTGGACCAGCTCATCAGGAGAAGGACCCTGGAGTCACAGGTCAAAGGTTAGACAAAGGTTCACATTCCCCTGCACCTCCCGAACCAAACTATTGTCTCTAGGGCTGGGCGATATGGACCAAAAGTCATATCCTGATATATTTAGATCAGGGGTCTCAAACTCAAATTACCTGGAAGCCGCTGGAGGCAGTATCAATTGACCAAAAAAAGACACAAAATCACAGAAAAAACTAAATTACTAAAACAAAGACAAAAAATGACCAAAAAAAGACACAATAGTACTAAAAAAAAAAGACATAAAATGACCAAAAAATACACAAAATGACCAAAAAAAGACAAGGCAAGGCAAGTTTATTTGTATAGCACAATTCAACACAAGGTAATTCAAAGTGCTTATACACATTAAAAACAGCAAGACACAATTGAAAACAGTAAAAACAGTCAATTAAAACAGGGAAATAGAAATAAAGATATAAATAGGATAAAATAAGATACAGCAGGATAAAAAAGAGATAAAATAATAAAAAGTACAAGTCAAACATTGTGTAGTTAAAAAGTAAGGGCAGTAGAGTAGAGCAGATAAGTGTTAAAGTTAAGAGTACGCTTCAGTAAACAATAGTGTTTTTAGTCCTGATTTAAAGGAGCTGACCGTTTGGGCAGACCTCAGATCTACAGGTAGTTTGTTCCACACGTGAGGAGCAGAATAACTGAAAGCTGCCTCACCCCGCTTAGTTCTTGTTTTTGGGACACGCAACAAGCCAGTTCCAGATGACCTAAGGGGTCTGGATGCTTCGTAGACCAGCAGTAAGATTTTAAAATCTATCCTCTGACTCACAGGAAGCCAGTGTAGTGATTTAAGGACCGGTGTAATATGGTCCAGTTTCCTGGTGTTTGTGAGGACTCTGGTGGCAGCGTTCTGGATCAGCTGCAGCTGCCTGATTGATTTTTTGTTAAGACCTGTGAAGATGCCATTGCAGTAATCCAACCTACTAAAAATAAATGCATGGATAAGTTTTTCCATGTCTTGTTTGGACAGAAGACCCTTAATTCTAGCTTTGTTTTTCAGGTGGTAATAGGCAGATTTAGTGATAAGCTTTAGATGGCTGTTGAAGTTCAGGTCTGAGTCAATAATTACACCAAGATTACTGGCTTGATTTGTAGCTGTCAATGACATAGAGCCAAGGTGAGCGCTGATCTCAGATCTTTCATTTTTAGGGCCGAAAATGATCACCTCTGTCTTCTCTGCATTTAGCTGGAGAAAGTTCTTTCACATCCACTCATTGATTTGATGAATACAGTTACTCAATGAGAGCAAGGGACTGCAGTCGTGTGAGGACACTGAAATGTAGAGTTGTGTGTCATCGGCATAAGTATGGTAGGAGATGTTGTGATGTTCCATAATCTGAGCTAGCGGTAGCATATAGATGTTGAATAGAAGCGGCCCGCTCAGACTCATGGTTTCCAATTGACACAAAAAAGTCCCTATCTTGTAAGTAAGATTTGAACCATTGGAGCACAGTGCCAGTGAGCCCCACCCACTGTTCCAGTCTGCTGACTAAAATGTTATGATCAACTGTGTCAAATGCAGCACTGAGATCCAGTAAAACCAGGACAGAGGATTTGCCTGCATCAGTGTTCAGATTAATATAATTTAAGACTTTGATAAGTACAGTCTCAGTGCTGTGGTGTCGCCGAAATCCAGACTGAAATGTGTTAAAAAGATTATTTTGCATCATAAAAGCATGAATTTGCTCAAAAACAACCTTTTCAATGATTTTCCCCAGAAATGGTAGATTTGATATTGGCCTATAGTTACTAATTGTTGTGGAATCCAGATTAGATTTTTTTGGGAGAGGTTTTATTACTGCAGTTTTCAAAGTCTGTGGAAACTGTCCTGCTTGGAGAGAAGAATTTATTATCTGCAGTACATCCGGAGCTATGCAGTTGAAAACAGTTTTAAAAAAGTTTGAAGGCAGAATATCAAGGCAGCAGGTTGTGGGCTTTAATTTTGAAACCGTTTCCGTGAGTGTTGTGTAATCTAGGAGGCTAAAATGTCCTAGCTTGACTAGAGGATGGGAAGGCACCAGTGTTATCGTTCCTGAGCTGGAGCTGCACACTGCTTGTCTTATCTGTAATATTTTGTTTGTGAAGAAGGCTGCAAAGTCATTGCATGACTTGTTAGACAGCAGCTCAGGAGGGACTGATGCTGTGGGATTTGTCAGTCTGTCTACTACAGAAAAAAGTGTGCGGGCATTATTACTGTTTCTATTGATAATCTCTGAAAAATATGACTGCCTTGCATTCTTCAGTTCCTGATTATAGTTGCGAAGACCCTCTTTATAAATATCGTAATATACCTGGAGTTTGTTCTTTCGCCACCTGCGTTCAGCTTGTCTACATACTTTTTTCTGCACTTTAACCAGTTTGGCGTTTCTCCAGGGTGACTTTTTCCTCCCTGACAGAACTTTGGTCTTAATTGGGGCAATAGAGTCGATAACAGTCATAACTATGGAACTAAAACTGTTAACAAGGTCATCAACTAGAGCTGAGGGCAGGGTTGGTGATGGTGTAAAATCCTGGGTGAATAATGCACAAGTGTTTTCATTTATATAGCGCTTCCTGATTACCTCTGCTTCACCTTTTGTAGGATTGGCAAGGGTGATAATTTTACACAGAACACAGTAGTGATCAGAAAGAGCAACATCGTTCACCACAACCTCAGAGATATTAAGACCTTTGGTAATAATTACATCTAATATGTGTCCTCTGTTATGTGTTGGATCTGTGACATGCTGAGAAAGCCCAAAGTTATCCAGAATATTTAAAAGTTCTTTAGCACACCCATCTTCAGGATTATCAACATGAATGTTAAAATCACCTACTAAAACAACACAGTCAAAATCTATGCACACAACAGACAGTAGTTTGGCAAAGTCATCAAAAAACCTTGCATCATATTTGGGGGGTCTGTAGATGGTCAAATAGATTGCTCTATAGGGTGATTTTAACTGAATGGCAACATATTCAAAGGAGTCAAACTGACCATAAGACATGTTTTTGCATTGGAAGCTGTCCTTGAACAGGGTGGCAACTCCACCTCCTCTCTTATGTATTCTTGCTTCACTGAAGAAACTAAAATTTGGGGGGGTTGACTCAATAAGAACTGCTGCACTATTATCCTGACTTAACCAAGTTTCAGTTAAAAACATAAAATCAAGGTTGTGCTTGTGAATAAAATCATTGATTAAGAAAGATTTGCCAAGCAGAGATCTGATATTTAAAAGAGCTAAATGTAAATCCTTAACAGGAGACGCTGGTGAGTTTGGAGGATGACATGCTATACTCAGTAGATTGGCAGAGTTAACTGAACTCTTTTTATTTCTCACCAGTTTGATCCCTTTTCTGTTACCTATTATCACAGGGATTGAGAAAGCTGACTGAACTCCATGGGGCCCTGACTGCTGCTGGAACAGAGCAATCTTGATATTGATATCAGAGTCTGGACCCGGCACATATCAGTCAGACTTTAAGATAGGGTCATTCAGGGATTCCCAGGTATGGTGATTCAGAGGGGGTGGGGGAGGGCGGTGACTTTTGGTTGAGCGTTCTTTCCGAGGTGGTGGAGTGGGAGGGGCTGGATGTGGGAGGTTAAGGGGGGTAAATAAGGGATTTTGGCGAGGTGTTAGCTGGATTCCAATCTTGACAAGGCTCTTCATCCTGTCTGTGAAATCCAGAAGTGGGGAGTCCTGGCTGCATGGAGAGAGTTGGAGGCTGGGTGGGGTCTGGGGGGGTGAGGATTGGGGGCTGGGTGGGATCTGGGGGGGTAAGGGTTGGGTGTCTCCTGCCGTGACTCGGTGAGACTCCCCTCGTTGGGCTGTTGGGGTTGGTGGAGACTCCATTTTTTGGGGAGAGGATGATGATGCTGGCGGCTCTCTCAGACTTTGCTGTCCTCCATGGTCAGTCCTTATCATAGCGCCCTCACCAGAGCGACGTCTTATCCGTTGTTTGGGAACGTCTTGCCTCATGTCCTTGACACAGGCTGCTTGTGTGTGACGCAAATGATAAAAAATGTTGGAGCTTAGCAACTGCACTCCTGCCTTGTTAAGGCGAAATCCATCTGCCTTAAAGAGGTGCCTGCGTCCCCAAAAGATGTTGAAATTGTCAATAAAGTTCATTGATTGAGCGGCACACATATCTTTGAGCCATCTGTTTAGCATCATCAGCCTGCTGAATCTCTCATCCCCTTGCCGAACTCCTGGTAGTGGTCCACTGAAAAACACCTCAGTATTTAAACATCGAACTTTGTTAATCAGATCAGTGAAGTCTTGCTTTAATACCTCTGATTGTTGCTTCACAACATCAAGGGCTCCTGTGTGTATGATGAGAGCATTAGCTGTTGGATGCTCAGCAGCAATGTTCAGGATCTTCTTTGAGATATCAGACACCATGTCGTTGGTAAAACAGAGTACTTTGGTGTTTTTGCTGCAAGAGCGTTTTATCTCATTCAAACTCCATCACCCACTATCAGAGTTTGGGGCCCAGTGGTTAGCTCTTTCTGTAGCCTTTTAGCATATGAATTAGCCTCATACCTTTCTCTGGAGCTGGAAGATGAGCCCACTTTCGGGGAGTCAGGATTCTGGGAGAGTGGAGCAAATCTGTTCTTCCGTAGAATTCCTGTGTCTTGGGGCAATTTGCTCTTTGTTTTTGTTGTAACCTTGGTCCATGGTTGCTTTCTCTTTGGTACTGGGGTTGAAGCGACATTCCTGTATGATGGTAGTGCAGGCCACTCGGTGTCATCGTAAGTCTCCAGGTGCTGGGTTCTGCCTGATAACCGTCTTCCCAAAACTGAGGGAGGTGATTTGTAGTGCTTTGGCTTTGCACCAAGAGAGTTCCAGGGAGGACTTGTTGGTTTATTGCCATTTACACCCAGCTCCTGCTGCGTCTTGGTGGGGCTAGTTAGCTTTCCGTTAGCCTGCTCCCTTTCACTGTTAAGGGAAATCGGCAGAGTAGTTTCATTCCCATTCTGTCCATTTACCTCCACATTCACTTCGAGCCGGTGAATTTTTGTTTCCAGTACTGCTATCTTCTGGAACAGTTTGTGGTAATCATCCATGGAAAAGGGAGGCATTAAGATGGAATAGTGGCATTAGAATGTGCGAGAGGCACCAAATTTAGGCTTTTAGGGCAAAAATTTCTTGCAAAAAAAAAAAAACCTGTGGGAACCACTGGTTCTAAACCATGGGTCTCAAACTCGCGGCCCGCGGGCCAATTGTGGCCCTCGTGATGATATTTTGTGGCCCCCACCTTGATATGAAAGTTTAATGTGAGTTTTATATGAATGGCACTTTACCATGTTGTGTGTGGAAGGTCCCTTTATTGCTCCAGCTGGAGCTTTGTTTCACTCGTTTCTATGACAACGTTAACAAAAAGAAAAGCAGCTGCTACCGGACTGTTTATTATCTGCCATGTTGTTGTTACCGGAAGAAGTGGAAATGTTACGTAATGTAATTTTGTGTCTTTTTTTTGTAATATTGTGTCTTTTTATGGTAATTTTGTGTCTTTTTTTTTTTCCCCATGCTGCTTTGTTTTCTAGTCTGGATGTCATCAAGAAGTCTGGATTTGGTGCTTTTGGAGACTCCAGAGGGTTAAATGTGTGAGTATTTTTGTTGTTTTGGGACTTTGTTTGTGCTATCTTCAGATCATTTCCTACCGTGGGGTTGAACTCATGACCTGCTGCCTCAACCACCGCCCGACACGTCTCCGTCACTTTGTCCAACAGAGCTGTTGCTGTAATGCTGACATGAGTGGACGTCCCTCCCCCGTTGGGGACAAAGGCCATCGTGGACCCTGATAGGACCAGAGTCAGCAGGGCGAGGCCTGGCACTGAAGTCATGATGATTGATCTGCAGGGAACAGAGAGGAAATGATTAGAAGTATGTTATCAGGTTAATTAATGGAGGAGGACTTGTGTTCTAGCTGGATCGTCACACTGGAAGACTTTATAATGTAGAGTTAAAGTAAATCACATGACAGACTGAAAGAGAGATGTTCAGGAAGGAGAGAGAGAGAGAGAAGCAACAACATATGCTGATTTTTTGGAGTTCAAATTCATTATATCAGCCATCACATTTGTTTTTATTTTATTTTTAGACTTCCAGTGTGTACTTATCTGTCACTTCCTGCAACATATTTACACTAACTCGATAAAAAACAAATTTTATTATTTTATTGTGGTGATGCATTCCTGTGAGGTTGCAGATTAATGTTAAACAACCCGATGCATCACTTTACTGAGTCCACTTTCACTTCTTAAGTTCAGAAATCTTCATTGAATAACACAGAAAGAAGAATAAAAATAACATGAAATTAAAGTAATGTTTTTGACTAAAGTCACATTCATAAATTACTGACCGAATCCCCTATATTTATATTATTTCATTTACTTATTTTATTATTATTATTATTATTATATTTCATTTATTTATTTCATCATTTTATTTCATTAATTTTATTTATGTATTATATTTCTTATCTATTTTATTGACTGACTGAATCCCCTATATTCATATTCATATTCATATTCATTTCATTTCATTTCATTAATGAATAGTATTAATTGTATTTATTTATGACAGGAAATTCAAATTTATTGCATTGAAATTTTTCAATGTACTGGAATAAATGTCACATACTTTACAAAAAAGTAAAACCGAGAATCTAAGCTAACAGTTGTAAATAATGCAAATGAGTGAATGAATAAGAACAAGAAACACATTTATATTACACATTTATAATACAAACCCGAGAATATATATTCTCAGGTATATATATAAATATATATATATATATATATATATATATATATATATATATATATATATATATATACACATATATATATATATATATATATACACATATATATATATATATATATATATATATAATATTATATGTGTGTGTACTGATACCTGTTTTTAAAAAGCGAATACAATTTCGTGCTCTTGCTATACTTGAATTGTATTTCCCGGTAGTAATTTAATCTATATTAAAACAATAGTAAAAATGTAATATTATATAAAAAAATCTAAAAATATTTTAAGCAATGTGAAAAACAGCAGAACTAAACTGATGATCCTACCTTGATGTTTCTCAGCTGTGGTGACTCCAGAGACTCTAATAGCAGTGATAAAGGCTGCTGACCAGCCCTGAAGGTGGTTATATAGGCCTCTAGTGGTTTGCTCATCAGCTCAAAAATTCATTACATCAGCTACCACATTAATTTTTATTTTAGTTTTAGACTTCCAGCGTATACTTATCTTTCACTTCCTTCCTGCAACATATTCCCACTAACTCAATAAAAAACAAATTTTATTATTTTATTGTGATGATGCAGTCATCTGCGGTTGCAGATTAATGTTTAACAACCTGATGCATTTGAGCTGCAAAAATCAATCATTTTACTGAATAAAGTTTCAGTCCTGAGAAATGTTCATTGAACAACACAGAAAGAAGAAGAAAAATAACAGAAAATGAAAGCAATGTTTTTGACTAAAGTAGCATTCACTGACTGAATCCTCTATATTTATTTACTTTATTTTATTCTTTTTTTTTTTTTTATATATTTTATTATATGTGTATTATTTTATGTATTATATTTTTCATTTAATTTATATATTTAATTTATTTATTTTGTTTGTAACATTTTATTTATTTTGTTTATTTTATTTATTTTATCTATTTAATTTATTTATTTTGTTTGTTATATTTATTTTATTCTATTTTATTTTATTTATTCATTTTATTTATTTAGTTTGTTATATCTATTTTATTCATTTATTTGATTATTATTATTATTATTATTATATTTATATTATTGGAAGCCTATAAATGCGAAGTAGGATTCTCTGGTGTATTTCCTCAGAAATTCCTCAGAAGTCACCACCCTGCCCCGCCTTTAAAAATAAATCCTTTGACACATACAGAAACCTGCTGAACCTCAAACCCTCTCCTCCAGATCTGCAGGTCCAAAGTACACAGAGTGTGGAAAGAGCTGCAGTAGAGAAAGCAACATGTTGACGACAACAGTCAACCAAGCAGGTCAGTACTGGCAACACAGAGACCCTGATGGTTTAGTTGCTTCCTTTTTCTGTTAGTTTATCTCTCTTCATCAATTTTATATGTAAATAAATGGTGATCATTGTTAAACCTTGTGTCCCAGCAGCCATTTTTCTGCAGAGCTTTTGGTTTACTCTTTATGTTACTTCATGTGACAGTAAACTAAGGTCATAACATAAGCTTTACGTTCATACAGTCATGGAAAAAATGATTAGACCACCCTTGTTTTTTTTTTCCAATTTCTTGTTCATTTTAAAATTAGCCCTACCTTGAGAAAATTGAAACGCTGCTTACACAAATGCATCAATAATAATAATCTGTAATTTCACAGAGTGGTAGTAGTAGTTTTACTGAAGTAAATGATCTGAATACTTGCTTAGGGTCTTCAACATCAACACTTTAACATAAAGAAAAATCAGACCTCATAACTCAACATGCCACTCAACTCCTGACACAAGCTGTCATCATCTCAAAACTTGACTACTGTAATGCCTCCAGCCTGCTCATTGAGCTCCATTGGCCAGTGGTGGTTCTAGATTAATTTTACTGTGGGGGCCCAAACTGGGGGTAGTGTTTAATCAGAGGAGCACATTAGAAAACGGCAAAGATGATATTTAAACATTCAAAATCTTTATTTTAGCTTATTTAAAAATCTCAAGTAATCTTAAGTAGATTTGGAAGATGCAAATACACTGATTAAAACAATGAGACTTACCAACTATAACAATTATTTTTGTACGGCAATGACATTTCTCATTTTTGTGCACAATTTTTTTATTTTGAAAGTGCAGTACAGTCAGAATGATCTTTTTAAATATGCACAAGCTTTTATTGCACAATTAAACTATTTGGGTACACATTCTGGGTTCCTTTTGTGTACAATGAGATATTGTTTGAACAAGAAATAGGTAAGAATTGTTCCGTCGTTCATCGTTATGAATTGTTCATTTTATTATTAATTTGACACAGGGGCAACAGCAGGGGCCGAGTGCTTTTTTACAGGGGCAGTGGCCCCTGGAGGCCCCTGTGTAGAACCGCCACTGCCACTGGCTACCTGTTGCAGCCCAAAGCATCAAATTCAGATCTTTAATGCTGGCCTACATGCTAGATTTTTGTTTGTTTGTTTGTTAAAACCCTTTTTTATTCACTGGCTTTTAACTCAACATGAGCCTTTGCTCTGTTTTATTTGTTTTTATTCTGTTCTTTGTGTTTTGTTTTTTTTTTAATTAAGATTAATTTCAAAATTGAGATTCATTTTAAAACCCACTTTTATTTACTGGGTTTTACCCAGAATGAGACTCGCTTTGTTTTAGTTGTTTTTGCTTGTTCTCTGTTTTTATTGTTGGTCTGTCTTGCCATGTACAGCACTTTGTATCAGCTAACGCTGTCTTAAAGGGCTCTATAAATAAAGTTGATTTGATTTGATTTGATTTTTGCTTGTAGTCTGAGTAGCATTGACCAATCAGGTTTGAGAAGGCTTTGATTGACTGTAGCTAAACAGTCAGTGTGGACAGAGAAAGTATTATTTGCTTAGCTAACAAAGCTAGAAAAGCTACTTGAACAAGTCCAGTGATGGAAATGTCCCTCCACTCCTCTCCAAACACTAACCAGACCATAGGGGCCAATCCCCTGGGGGCCTCAGGGTCCGAGCAATCCCTCATTGTCACAATCCAATTGGGTTGGGTGGAGGTAGGGGCCACCCACCAGCCCATTATCCAGACTGTAAACAGACTAACTAGCAGAAGAGAAAGTCAAAGTCCTGATTTATTCTGGCCACTAGAGGTAACTGCCTTTTATTTATTAGGGACCGAGCACCGAGGTGCGAGGACCCTATTGAAATTGGTCCGTTTATTATTATTCATACCAAAAGTAAATCGCCTTTTTGGGGGCTTTATCATATTCAAAAACTCACCATTTTTGGATTGTACGTCAATCTCCTAGTAAATTTACGTATTCTAGTATTTGCAGGAATGGGCGTGGCAAAATGACTCACTAGCCTTGAAAGTCAAGAAAATTAAGCCCCTCGCACAGGAATGTCGTAGAGACATGAAATTTGGTACAGAGGTGTATCATGGGAAGACGCACCAAAAAGTCTCAGGGACCCATACCCTAAAACGTACAGGAAGTCGGCCATCTTGGATCGAAAATGGCGTTTCCTGCTGTTTTGGCCCATTTCCAGGTTGCATACTTTAACGAACTCCTCCTACAGATTTTACCCGATCAACTTCAAACTTGGTCAGTACCATCACAAGGCCTTTGGGATCAAAAGTTGTATAAATCTTTACCAACGGTCACACTATGTGGGCGTGGCATGGCGGCAAAATATGGCGTCTCGCCATAAAACAACAGATCTTTATAACTTCTTTGAAAATTTCTTCTTTGAAAATAAATTCTTTGTCCCATCTGGTCCAAACTTCTCATGCTTCATCAGAGTCCAGCCCTTAACACTTCTAAATAACAATATTTCATAAAGCCCCGCCCCTTATGCTTTATCCACGCCCCTTTTCATAAAATTACCATGTTGCATACTTTAACAAACTCCTCCGACAGATTTCACCCCATGGACTTCAAACTTGGTCAGTGCCATCACAAGGCCTTTGGGATCAAAAGTTGTATAAATCTTTATCGCCTGTCACACTATGTGGGCGTGGCATGGCGGCAAAATATGGCGTCTCGCCACAACACACGAGACTGTATAACTTGACCATACATTGTCAAATCTGTCCCAAATTTCACACACGTGATTAGGGTCCAGCCCGGAACACACATGTGAATATTGACACACAGTCATAGCGCCCCCTGCTGGCAACAGCAAGTAATGTGTTTTTTACCTAGCCCTTGCAGTAGGTTTCACGTAGAGACACGAAATTTGGTACACACATGAATCATGTGGAGATGCACCAAAAAGCCTCTTGGACCCATACCTCAAACCCAACAGGAAGTCCGCCATCTTGGTTCGAATATCGCACAATTCATCATTTTTACCCATTTCCACGCTGCATACTTTAACGAACTCCTCCTACAGATTTTATCCAATTGACTTCAAACTTGGTCAGTACCATCACAAGGCCTTTGGGATCAAGAGTTGTATAAATCTTTCCCGATGGTCACACTATGTGGGCGTGGCATGGCGGCCAAATATGGCGTCTCGCCATCTAACACCAGACTGGATAACTTGACCATACATTGTCCAATCTGTCCCAAATTTCTCACACATGATGAGGGGCCCTCGACACACCCACATGACAATATTGATACACTGTAATAGCGCCCCCTGCTGGCAACAGGAAGTAACACCTTTTACGCCTAGCCCCAGCAGTAGGCTTCACGTAGAGACACAAAATTTGGTACACACATGCAGCATTTGGAGACGCTTCAAAAAGCCTCTTGGACCCATATCTCAAACCCAACAGGAAGTCCGCCATCTTGGTTTGAATATCGCACGTTTTTGGCCATTTCCAGGTCACATACTTTAACGAACTCCTCCTACAGATTTCATCCAATTCTCTTCAAACTTGGTCAGTACCATCACAAGGCCATGGGGATGAAAAGTTGTATAAATCTTTACCGACGGTCACACTATGTAGGCGTGGCATGGCGCCAAAATTTGGCGTCTCGCCATAAAACAAGAGCTTGTTATAACTTCTCCATTCTTTGTCCCATCTGGTCCAAACTTCTCATGTTTCATCAGAGTCCAGCCCTTAACACATAACAATAATACATAACAATCTACATAACAATAATTCATAAAGCCCCGCCCCTTATTCTTTATCCACGCCCCCTTTCATAAAATGACCATGTTGCATACTTGACATAACTCCTCTGACAGATTTCAACCGATTGACTTCAAACGTGGTCAGTAGCATCACAAGGCCTTGGGGAACAAAAATTATAAAGGCCTTTACTGACCTTCACACTATGTGGGCGTGGCATGGCGGCAAAATATGACGTCTCGCCATAAAACACCAGCCTGTCTAACTTGACCATACATTGTCATCAATCTGTCCCAAATTTCACATACGTGATTAGGGTCCAGCCCGGGACACACCCACGGGTCAATAGTGACATACAATCATAGCGCCCCCTGCTGGCTACAGGAAGTAACATGTCTTACACCTACCACAAGCACAGTGGTAGGAGACACGCAATTTGGTACGCATAGGGACTGAGCCAACAGCGCCGCGTCCGACGTGCCCTCCCCCGATGGCGCCTCCCCCGACGGCTCCACTCTGCTCGGTCCCATTCAGTCCTGCTTGCAGGCCTAGTTCTATTAATTGTTCTCAAACATGATTGATATGTGATTTAATTCATATTTTGTGTCCACTATGTGGTGTTAAAAGCTAAAAAACAGTTACAAATATTTCATAATACACACTTATGTGTGTGTCGGCTGTTTAAAAATTCATTTTATAGCTGTATATGATACATTGTCAATGTGAATGGTCAAGTCCATTGATTTAAGATTAAAAAGAGAATAAATACTGTACAGTTGATTTAGATGAATGTATAAAAAGAGATAAAGAGATTAAGAATAGATATTAAAACTGCTGCTCTATGCATGTTGTTTTTTTTGGTGTATGAATCGATTCTGATAGCGAGCCAGAGCCCAAACCCGAGGAACGTGGAGCAGGACACCGGTTTACATGCATGGAGGGTGTGACGTTGGAAACAGCTCATCATGCATCTGGAGAAAGCACATCTATCACATCATACAGATAAGACACAAAATCACACTACCCCGGTAGATGAACAATTACACCAACATACATTGAAGGACGAACAAACAAACTGTGGACAAACTGACTTAATTGGACAATTGACTTTAGTCCTGGACTTTATTGGACTTTGTTTTATTTATTATTTTGGGCCCATGTTTTTTCTATTTCCATTGCACTTTGAACAGTATTTTTCCAAGCGGTATATTTGTTAATGTTGTTGTTTACAACTCAGGTTGTTATATCGTAAATATCTAGGTTGATTCAACTGGGTTTTGGTAAATAGAGAAATATAAATTCAGCCATAGCTGAACTAATTCAGTTGTTATTCAAGAGTGGTTTTTCTGCCAATAAAGAATAATTTTGTTCCTCATTTTTTCAAACTGTGTCCATATCATATATATCCTCCCTGAGTGAAACTGTATCTTCTGATTTTGGCCGAAGTTTAAAGTACATGATAGTCACCTTAGCTCATGTACAGTAGACATCCGTTACATATGTTTTCACATGATATAAATATGGATATAATATATATATATATATATATATATATATATATATATATATATATACAAAATCAAAAGTATTCAAAAATAGGCTCAGATCTTATATATATATATATATATATATATATATATATATATATAATATAAGATATAAGATATAAATTAACCCTCTGGGGTCTGAGCCTATTTTTGAATACTTTTGATTTTGCCCTTTATATACCATATAAAATGTTTACTAACATTTTTTCAGCACAACTTCACCTTTATGATCTGACAATTATTCCTTCACTTTGACCTACTTTATTAACACATTGAGCCCAAAAATGATGAAATCCGGGTTGAAAAATTAAACTATTTAATCGATAACACCCACAAACAGGCTTAATGAAGCCTAAAAATTCAATCTCAGAGATGATGAAACTTCATAAAAGATTATAGATCACAGAGGCTATTTATTATTAAAAACCAGCAGTATTATGGAAAATCTTCTCTATTATCTCCATGAAGAAGAAAACACCAAATAAATCATCACACAAGTAAACTGTGACAAATATAAATGAACCGACAATTTGTGAAATAATTAAAGAACTTTATTAAATTCATTGCAGACATTATTATGTTATTTCATCATACATTTTCACAACAAGATTACTTTGATTTTTTAAATGTAAATATCAACACATTTTTCATCAAAAATGTAAAAGTCTGATTTCATTTCATTCATTCATTGTTGACACTTTATGAATCTGTGTAATCGAATATTATTTATCTTATTTATGAAATGTCAGAAAATAGTGAAAAATCTCTGTTATAAATCCCCACAGCACACACACATGAATTCAGAAGTCTTGTTTTAATAAACCAACATGTTTAAATATGAGTAAATATAAGTTTATGACCATATATAACAAAGAAAACAAATAAATATTAAATAATAATAAATATTCATATTTGAAAAGCCAGAACTGTTTGGCATGTTTTGATATAATATATTACACTCAAATGAAGAAAGATTTTTTTACTAATAATTCGAAATAACATTAAAGTTTAAAGGTGGACTTTCACTGGAGTTGATTCCATCAGATCTAATTTATAATATCTAACCTATAAAATGTGAAAAAAAATAAAACATTGCCTGTTATCATTTCCCACAGCCCAAACAGATCAATTTGAATGTTTTATTTCAATAAAACAAGTTTAAATATCAGTAAATATTAGTTTATGACCAATAAAAGCATTTAATCTTTAAATTAAAGAAGCTGGAACCAGCAGATATTTGACATTAGAGCTTGTAAAATGACTAAAATGATTATATTTGATTATAAAAACTTGTAAAATGACTAAAATGATGATTTGATTATAAAAACAGCTGCAACGAGTCGATTAATCTGCTAATTGTTGCAGCTCTATTCTCACACATCACACGAGGACTCTGAGGAAAGAAACACACTTTTCTCTGATTAACAGCAAATCTCAATTAGAGCTCGTCCTTCCTGCTCTTCTTCTTCTCCTCGTGGAAGGCTTTTCCATCTGCCTGCTTCCTGAAGCTCAGTCTGACGTCGTCATTCACCCCCTGGTCCTTCAGCTTCTGTTTGAGCTGAGAAACATTATTACTCACACAGAGAGATTACATTCTGCTTTCTTCTTTACATTTCATCCTCTGGAAGCTCTTTTTCAGCATTTTTTTCCTCACATGATAGTTTGTGACTTTCCCTGTTTCTTCTCCTGGAAACGCTCGGGCTTTTCTCACATTGTTGGATTGTATTTGGACACATTATTATTTTAAATGTCTCTGTATCTGTTTCCTCCTCAGACTGTTTCTTTTACTGCTTTAATGTGAATTCACTCTCTGAGGGTCAAAACATTTCCATCTCGATGCTAATAAACACTCATTTGTTTGCTCGGTTTTTGCATAAAATATGAATAAAAGCAGATTTACCTGCTTCAGCATTGCCTCCATCACAGCAGGGTTGTTGGGATCCACAGAGCTCTTCACCCTCAGTTTGAACACTTGCTTTGAACTTGTTTTTGGGACTTCTAAAAAGACAATCAAACATGATCAGTTGAGAGATTTCTGCTCTGATAACAATCAGCATCCTGTTGATATAAAGTGTCCTCAGTTAGTTTAGTCCTGCCTGTGGTCAGTTTAGAGCTATACTGCAGGCCGCCACCAGGGGGCGGGGCTTATCACTCACTTATCAGCAGTTACTTCCTCCATCTGTTGATATTCTCACATTGAAGTCAACACAAACTGATTATCTGCAGTTGGTCACACTGCACATTAACACCAACATCCTGAGTGTTCACATTTATTGTCCAGAAATGTTTTTTATTCTCTCTTTGATGCTAAAGTAAACCTAAATCTGATATAAATACTGTTTGAATCAGGGGTTACCACTCACCTGGACTGTAGCAGATGAATGGAAACTTCTGGTCACATTTCACGTCCCACCATCTTCCAGAGGAGCTGAAATATGCTGCTGCACAAGCCTGACTCCCCCCGCTGTTATCAGGTTGCCCTGGCAACCAGTGGCTGAAGGAGGAGCTGCTTCCATCGGACCACTTCCAGGAGTCTCTGAAAAGGCCGATCCAGACATAACTATTTGCTGGAACCAGCTCCTGGACCTCGTGGTTCTCTGCCAGGTTTCTCACACTGGCCAGGTCTGTGTGGTGTTCTCTGCAGTAGCTCTGGGCCTCAGTCCAGTTCATGGAGTCAGTGAGGACAAATGTCACATCCAGCCCTGAAAATAGATACAGAGAAATGCAGTGCACTGATGCATACTTTATGTTTGAGTTTTTCTGCGTCTAAATATTTTTCTCAGCAGTCTGATGTTTCTTAATGAATGTCAGCATGAAGCTGAAGTCTCCGTGGAGCTGTGTGCATATCAACTCCTTCTCTTGCAGCCCTGTTGACTGAGACAGTGACGTGGGATAAAGCTGTTAATGATGCAGCTCTTTATATAAACCTTTATACATTTATATCAATGAAGGCAGGACTCACGTCCATCTGCTTTAAAGGACCTTCATGTAACTTAAGACAGAGAGGCAGAGAGCAGCAGAGAAGGGGAGAGGTCAACAAGCTCAACTGGTCTGTTTTACCTTCACTCATCAATATTCTCACCTCTCACATCACAGCAGACGGCCTGAAAGTTGTAGGTGCAGCCGGTATCGTACCATTGTCCATCACTATACATCGTTGTGCAGTGTTCTGCACTGCCGTAATTGTTTGGTTCTCCAGGATACCATCGTCTGAACTCCTCCTCTCCTGGTCTGTAGAAACTTGTGTTTGACAGTGACCACCTCCAGCTGTTCACGTCATCGTACAGTCCGATCCAGGTGTCCTGAAACACATATTTGCATTAATATTAATATTAATGTGTCCATATGAACAGTGAAACAGGTTCTGCTTCCTGTAATAATTCCTGCTGTTTATACTGGACAGTAAGAGATCTCTTATAATGCACGTTCAATGGGGAACAAAATCATTCGTCCTCCTTAATTGTAAAAAAAAGAAAGAAAAAGATTTAAAAGTTTCTCAGATTGTAAAACTTTAAACCCCTCTGTCACTGACATGATGTCAAAAACATGTTTGACAGGAAAGAAAGAGAAAAGTGAACTCACAGTCACTCCTGCTGTTCCTGCCATTTTCTTCAGGGTCTCCACATCCTCCATGCTGTCTATAGTGGCCAGGTCTGTGTAATTCTCTCTGCAGTACCTTTGTGCTTCAGTAAAGTTCTTCTCTTCAGAAATTAAATGGTACTGACGTCCAGCACACAGGCCTGTAGAGACACACATGCATACTGATCACATTTATGCTGTAAAGAACTTTTATACATGTTCACTTTATAACTTTACCGTTTAATTAATAATTTATAATATAATATAATTATATTTAATATAAGTTTTAATATAAGTTTTAATATAATATTATATCCTAATATTTAATATAATAATATATAGTATAATAATATATAACAATATAATAATATATGATATAAGTTTTAATATAATAATAAATAATCTAAGTTTTAATATAATATAATTATATTAAATATATTATAATAATATATAATACATTTTAATATAATATAAAACATAACATAATAATATATATTACAATAAAATATCACATAATATAATAATATATAACAGTGGTTGGTGTGCCGTGAGATTTTGTGACAACCACACACTATTGATGCTGTATACAACAATACAAAACGTTATTAATTCATGTTTAATTTCCTGTATTATTGCTGTGTGCATCTCATTTCCCCATACAGAGGCATATTCTATACTACCCTCAGAATAACTAGTTTTAAAACTCGTCCTCAAAGGGAACCCAGTAGTTTCACCGTATTATTCAGAGCTTTCCAGACCAGATTATTTTAAAGTATAATGAAATAGTTTTGATGAACACGTTGTGATTCCCCAGAGCGTTTTCATTTTACAGCCCTCTTCCCTTCAGATCAACAGCAGCATGGTGACAGAGAAACGTTCCTCTCTGTCTGTCAGAGAGAAAAAAAAGAGACTCTGACTGGAAGACAGCCAGCAGCCACTTCACGCATGCCTGGTTCATTTACAGACTGGACGCTGAGGAGTTCTGGGATGAGGGAGGAGCTGCCAGCCCCCGCTGCTCCTTAACAAGAGTCACAACGAGTCTCCAAAAGTCTCCAACAACACCAGAAAAAGTCCCTAGATTTGTCTCAAGTCACTTTTTTGACAAAGAGTCTCTAGAGAGGTCTGAATAGTCTCTAAATATAGTGACAATTCAGACTTCTTGTAAAAAAGAAACTTTCAAAAATAAGAGCACATTGAAGCCCGAACAGAATCCACCACAGAGTTAAAGACTGTAAAAATATGATGCCTTAAATAAAAATTCTCCTCATCAAGAATTTCCATCATGTTCACAACCATGTAGGCAAACACATTAAAATAAGCAATGATAAGATCAGTGTCTATGATGGAATAGAGGCATTAAAATGTGTGAGAGGCACCAAATTTGGGCGTTTACAGCAAAAACAGCAGGCAAACTACAATAAAATTGAAGTGAGTTTAATTAGTGCAGGCAACAAGTGAATCCCAGCAGTGAAAAACAAAGACTGAGCACATTTTAACTGATTTATCTCTAATACATTTTTCAGAACAATTAGAGATGTGACTGATTCCTGCTTTTTAAAAAGGAGATCAGCTTAGTGTGTGTTTGGGTTAAAGTCTCTACATCAATTATAATGTAACTGAAGGGCATCACAAAAGAGTTGTGATAAGAGCTCTGCAGCCACAATGATACACCAATGTAGTGTGAATATAAAAGAAGAGAAAGACTTGCCTGGTGCAGCCATGAGGAGCAGAAGAAACACCAACATCTTGAATTCTCTCTGGCTTCATGAGAGAGTGACCCTTCAGACTCACTGCTGCCGTTGATATAGACGGATAATTAACAGTAGCTCAGTGTTATTCCAACACCGTGTCATGGTCAGACGCAGAAATCATTTGCATATTTACGACGACAGGTATAATAACATGAACAAATATGATTTTATTGGGTTGTGTGCATGACAGAGAGAGAGAGAGGGAGGGAGGGCAGGTTTCTTCACATAAGATCACAGCAAGATTACAGATGACAACCTGGGGTCCCTCCACCTGCAGAGTGAGGCCTGAGGGTGGGGCTCAGTGTGAGCCAGGTAAAGGTGGGGACCTGGACGTGCTGACCCCCGGCTTCAGTGGCTCTGGGGACGTGGAACGTGGAAGGAGGTGAAGGGTTACAAGCTAGAGATAGTTCAACATCAAATCAATCAAACAGCCTTTATTGTCATTATATGGGCAACTATACAACCAAATAGAGAGTGACACTATTTAAGGTGCATAGTTAAAACAATCATAACACAAAACAAACATGAGTAGAACATTTAAAGACACTGAGCTAAAACAAGGACAAGGACGTGTGATGTCCGCCTCGATTGGGAGGAACGGCCTGATAGAATAGATGGACTGTGTGCAGTTCCTTGGAATTATTCAAACTATATGGCCCTGTCAGGGCCATATAGTTTGAATGACCTCACCAAATGTGATCCCATGGTGTGTGTGTGTGTATGTGTGTGTGTGTGTGTGTGTGTGTGTGTGTGTGAGACGCTGTTTGTTTGCTGAGTGACGTGGCAGCAGGACAGTTCACTGAGCAGGAGATAACTGCTGACTGCTGGGAGGGGGGACAGGTTTCTAGATTAAAATGAAATACTTTTAGGTGTTGGGGATCAACTTTAACGTAGATCCAGCTCTTTTTTTTATTTTGATCTGCATTTAACCCTTCTTTTTTACACACAAGTGAACACACCACACACCATTCGGTGCACCTGGGGAGCTGCATGGGGGGTTAGGTGCCTTGCTCAAATGACCTGTCAGTCCTGGGTTTGGAACCGGCCACCCTCCGGTTACAAGCCCGAGTCCTAACCTCTAGGCCACAGACTACGTGGCGTTCGAAAAAACCCAGAAACAGTTTCTGTAGGTGACCTGAAGTGACCTGGACTAGTTCAGGTATCTCTGTTAGGCTGTGTGTGTGTGTGTGTGTGTGTGTGTGTGTGTGTGTGTGTGTGATTTGAGATTGGATTTTTGGGGACAGGGCTAATGGAGGCTGACTTGAGACAGGCTGGGACGGTGTCCCGGTGTCTGCGTGTGGCAGAGAGAGATTAAAGATCTTAGTGAAGACAGGCGAGTGTTGATTAGCGATCTGAACACACGACTCACTTGATGTTCCTGGACAGTGAGTGTGTGTGGGCTGGCAGTCTGTGGGGCAATGTGGCTGCGTGGGGCCTCGTGGCCTCAAAGCGGGCAAATAAATGGTTTAACTCCTCTGCCAGCGAGGCGTCAGTGCTGGTAGTGCTGCTTTTGTAGTTGGTTATTTGTTTTAGTCCATGCCACACCTGCCGGGGGTTGTTGGACAGATGTTCCTCCGGCCAGGTTTTTACAGTTTTTTTTAACCGGCTGGGTTCTCCTCCTGAGGGGAGTATAAGCAGGGATGAGGAGCAGGGAGAGATGGTCAGACAGGCCCAGATGTGGGAGGGGGACAGCTCTGTAGGCATGCTTTAGATTGGAATAAACCCGGTCTAGTGTGTTAGCCCCGCTGGTGGAACACTGTACAAACTGTACAAATCTGGGAAGGACAGTGTTAAGGCATGCTTGGTTAAAGTCCCCGCGATGATCTGTACTCCCTCAGGATGAGCCAGCTGCAGTCTGTTGACAGTGTCATGTAGGTGAGTGAGAGCGATGCTAACGTTAGCATCGAGTGGATTGTAAACAGCAGTGATGATCACTACTGTCAGCTCTCTGGGCAGATAGAAGGGCCTACAGACAACTGTCATGGCCTCCATGTCATGGAGCAGTGTGTGTCTGTGATCTTGCTGCCCGTGCACCAGTCGTTGTGGACATAAACACAGTCCTCCTCCTCTGCTCTTACCGAGTCTCTGTTCCTGTCGTAGCGGTGGATGGTCCGATCCGCTAGCTGAACCGTACCGTTCTGAGCGGCAACCCCTCTTCTGCATGCCCTCTCTTCGCCGTCTACGCCTCTTGCCGGGGCCGCCAACTATCCAGGGAGCCTCCAGATAACGTGCTATGTCTCGCTGGATGTTGTGAGTCTGCTGGAAATCCCTCGAGACAACAGCCTGGTATCGTAGCTCGAGCCTCACGAGCTCTTTACGACTGTATACAAGTGTAGCGTGACAACACGTCCTGAGACACACTGCATACACAAATAACACGATCATCATAATATTACACCTAGTCAGAAAGCCAAAAGCCATATTATTAATCTAAGGCAGAAACCTGGGTCTGGAGATACTCACAAGCCCCCGGCTGAGCGCCGCCGTGTTGGAGTTCTCCCCGAGGAACCAGAAGGTCGCCTCAATGCGAGGAGGAGGTCTCTGACTGTTGTTAGTGTCTATGCACCAAACAGCAGATAAGAGTATCCGGCCTTCTTGGAGTCTCTGGGTGGTGTCCTGGAAGGGGAACCACCTGGGGAGTCTGTAGTTCTTCTGGGAGACTTCAACACTCACATGGGCAACAATGATGATACCTGGAGGAGGTGATTGGGAGGAATGGCCTGATCTGAACCTGAGTGGTGTTTTATTATTGGGCTTCAGTGCTACTCACGGATTGTCCATAACAAACACCATGTTCAAACATAGAGTTGCATCTGGTAAGGATCCTCCAGGGTGCCTATTATATATCTATATCTTTTTTCTGAGGCCTTTTCTGCTTCATTGGAAAGAGGGGGAGACAGAGGGAGAAATAGATGGACTGTGTGCAGTTCCTCGGAATTATTCAAACTGTATGGCCCTGTCAGACGCAGCAATCGTTTGCATATTCAGGATACAACAGGCATAAAGCTGCACAATGACCTCACCAAATGTGATCCCATGGTGTGTGTGTGTGTGTGTGTGTGTGTGTGTGTGAGACGCTGTTTGTTTGCTGAGTGACGTGGCAGCAGGACAGTTCACTGAGCAGGAGATAACTGCTGACAGGGAGGGGGGACAGGTTTCTAGATTAAAATGAAATACTTTTAGGTGTTGGGGATCAACTTTAACGTAGATCCAGCTCTTTTTTTTATTTTGATCTGTATTTAACCCTTCTTTTTTACACACAAGTGAACACACCACACACCATTCGGTGCACCTGGGGAGCTGCATGGGGGGTTAGGTGCCTTGCTCAAATGACCTGTCAGTCCTGGGTTTGGAACCGGCCACCCTCCGGTTACAAGCCCGAGTCCTAACCTCTAGGCCACAGACTACGTGGCATTCGTCTTGTTCAGCGTCTCCCAAAAACATTTTCAAATATGTAAAAATAAACTGTAGATTTAAGTGTTTTATCGCTGGAGGGATGAAAAATGTACAAACATTATGGGACAAGAGAAAAAACCCAGAAACAGTTTCTGTAGGTGACCTGAAGTGACCTGGACTAGTTCAGGTATCTCTGTTAGGCTGTGTGTGTGTGTGTGTATGTGTGTGTGTATGTGTGTGTGTGTGTGTGTGTGTGTGTGTGTGTGATTTGAGATTGGATTTTTGGGGACAGGGCTAATGGAGGCTGACTTGCGACAGGCTGGGATGGTGGTGTGTGGCAGAGAGAGATTAAAGATCTTAGTGAAGACAGGCGAGTGTTGATTAGCGATCTGAACATCTTAGGGCACATCTTTGAAGTGCGCACACTCCTCACACATGCATACACCTGCTTCAAACACGCACACACAGGTAACTTTGTGATTTTTATTACACACACAGGTAACTTTATGCGATTTTCGCTACACTTTGATCCAGAGGGTCGCCTCAATGCGAGGAGGAGGTCTCTGTCTGTTGTTAGTGTCTATGCACCAAACAGCAGATAAGAGTATCCGGCCTTCTTGGAGTCTCTGGGTGGTGTCCTGGAAGGGGAACCACCTGGGGACTCTGTAGTTCTTCTGGGATACTTCAACACTCATAACAAACACCATGTTCAAACATAGAGTTGCATCTGGTAAGGATCCTCCAGGGTGCCTATTATATATTTATATCTTTTTTCTGAGGCCTTTTCTGCTTCATTGGAAAGAAGGGGAGACAGAGGGAGAAATAGATGGACTGTGTGCAGTTCCTCGGAATTATTCAAACTATATGGCCCTGTCAGACGCAGCAATCGTTTGCATATCCAGGATACAACAGGCATAAAGCTGCACAATGACCTCACCAAATGTGATCCCATGGTGTGTGTGTGTGTGTGTGTGAGACGCTGTTTGTTTGGTTGCTGAGTGACGTGGCAGCAGGACAGTTCACTGAGCAGGAGATAGCTGCTGACAGGGAGGGGGGACAGGTTTCTAGATTAAAATGAAATACTTTTAGGTGTTGGGGATCAACTTTAACGTAGATCCAGCTCTTTTTTTTATTTTGATCTGCATTTAACCATTCTTTTTTACACACAAGTGAACACACCACACACCATTCGGTGAACCTGGGGAGCTGCATGGGGGGTTAGGTGCCTTGCTCAAATGACCTGTCAGTCCTGGGTTTGGAACCGGCCACCCTCCGGTTACAAGCCCAAGTCCTAACCTCTAGGCCACAGACTACGTGGCATTCGTCTTGTTCAGCGTCTCCCAAAAACATTTTCAAATATGTAAAAATAAACTGTAGATTTAAGTGTTTTATCGCTGGAAGGATGAATAATGTACAAACATTATGGGACAAGAGAAAAAACCCAGAAACAGTTTCTGTAGGTGACCTGAAGTGACCTGGACTAGTTCAGGTATCTCTGTTAGGCTGTGTGTGTGTGTGTGTGTGTGTGTGTGTGTGTGTGATTTGAGATTGGATTTTTGGGGACAGGGCTAATGGAGGCTGACTTGCGACAGGCTGGGACGGTGGCGTGTAGCAGAGAGAGATTAAAGATCTTAGTGAAGACAGGCGAGTGTTGATTAGCGATCTGAAAATCTTAGGGCACATCTTTGAAGTGCGCACACTCCTCACACATGCATACACCTGCTTCAAACACGCACACACGCACACACAGGTAACTTTGTGATTTTAATTACACACACAGGTAACTTTATGCGATTTTCGCTACACTTTGATACAGAGGGTCGCCTCAATGCGAGGAGGAGGTCTCTGACTGTTGTTAGTGTCTATGCACCAAACAGCAGGTCAGAGTATCCGGCCTTCTTGGAGTCTCTGGGTGGTGTCCTGGAAGGGGAACCACCTGGGGACTCTGTAGTTCTTCTGGGAGACTTCAACACTCATAACAAACACCATGTTCAAACATAGAGTTGCATCTGGTAAGGATCCTCCAGGGTGCCTATTATATATTTATATCTTTTTTCTGAGGCCTTTTCTGCTTCATTGGAAAGAGGGGGAGACAGAGGGAGAAATAGATGGACTGTGTGCAGTTCCTCGGAATTATTCAAACTATATGGCCCTGTCAGACGCAGCAATCATTTGCATATTCAGGATACAACAGGCATAAAGCTGCACAATGACCTCACCAAATGTGATCCCATGGTGTGTGTGTGTGTGTGTGTGTGTGTGTGTGTGTGTGTGAGACGCTGTTTGTTTGCTGAGTGACGTGGCAGCAGGACAGTTCACTGAGCAGGAGATGACTGCTGACAGGGAGGGGGGACAGGTTTCTAGATTAAAATGAAATACTTTTAGGCGTTGGGGATCAACTTTCACGTAGATCCAGCTCTTTTTTTTATTTTGATCTGCATTTAACCATTCTTTTTTACACACAAGTGAACACACCACACACCATTCGGTGCACCTGGGGAGCTGGATGGGGGGTTAGGTGCCTTGCTCAAATGACCTGTCTGTCATTCCTCCGGTTACAAGCCCGAGTCTTAACCTCTAGGCCACAGATTTAAGTGTTTTATCGCTGGAAGGATGAAAAATGTACAAACATTATGGGACAAGAGAATGAGTGTGTGCATGCAGCGGTCCTGAACACACACACACACACACACACACACACAGTGCCAGCTCTCCCAGCTGACTCCTCCTGCAGGAGGCAGCTGGGTCTCTGATGATAATTTATTTATTTTGATAATTTAATGCACTGATTACACATCTTGCATATTATTATATTTTACATTTTCCTGATTTTTTTTAATTTTTTTTATAGATTACACATTACACTCCTGGACCATCAGTAGCAGATCCCCTCAAGTCTGTTCTTTTTCTGCTTGTTTCCTCCTTCCTTCTCTTCCTTTCCTCCTTGTTTCTTTCCTTCCTTCCTTCTCTCCTTGTTTCCTTCCTCTTTCCATCCCTCCCTCCTTGTTTCTTTCCTTCCTTCCTTCACTCCTTGTTTCTTTCCTTCCTTCCTTCCCTCCTCATTTCAAATCAAATCAAATCAATTTTATTTATATAGCCCAAAATCACAAATCACAGATTTGCCTCAAAGGGCTTCACAGACTGTACATGGTACGACACCCTCTGTCCTTAGACCCTCACATCGGCCAGGGAAAAACTCCTTAAAAAACCCTTTCAGCAGGGGAAAAAGAAGAAGAAACCTCAGGGAGAGAGAGAGAGAGAGAGGGAGAGAGAGATAGAGAGGAGCAGGAGTTCTGGGAGGGGCACAGCAGCAGGTGATGATGCGCCACCATTGGCCAGTAGTGATGGTGAGTGGACCAGGAGAGGAGCATTCCCATCTGGGGCCGAACCAGAGCACACAGCAGTGAGACCAGCAGGAGTGATGCTGAGCAGGACCACAGCTCCACACCCTGTGAAGAGAGAGCAGAGAAAAGTGTGAGTACTCTGGGAAAATAAAAGCTTGTGTCATGTATTATTGGGACATCAGAGAGAGAGAAAGAGGGCCCCGGTGTATCGTGTCCCCCGACACATTGGGCCTATAGCGGCATAACTAAGGGCTGGTCCAAGGCCTCAGCCAGCCCTCACTATAGGCTTTGTCAAAGAGGAAAGTTTTAAGTTTACTCTTGAATAAAGAGAGGGTGTCTGCCTCCCGAACTGAGACTGGGAGATGATTCCACAAGAGAGGAGCTTGATAACTGAAGGCTCTGGCTCCCAATCTAGTTTTAAGGACTTTAGGAACCACAAGTAACATAGAATTTTGGGAGCGTAGTGCTCTAGAAGGGTAATATGGCATTATGAGGTCTTTAAGATATGATGGTGCCTGAGAAGTCGGATCTAGATACGTGTCTTCTACAACAACAACAACAACAACAACAACAAACACACACACACACACATTGTGTATCACAACCTCCGAAGAGACTTGAACAGCTGTTACTCTGTCCATGTCATAAGTAACTGGCCAATAGGATTCTGTTTGCTTGTAAGTCCAACTTCTGTAGATGAATGAAAATGTGAATTATTACAGAGATCGGGGCTCATTCTGACTGGGATCCTGTGTCCAGCACTGCATATTTTTACCTGTGACCTAATTAAAGGCCTGCATTGAGACCAGTCTTTTTCTCCGGTGTGTTTTCTCTTGGGCTCCGATCTACGAACCAGAGAGACCCTTAGAGAACCGTGGCATCAGACATGAAGGTGCTGACTCTCATCCCAACTGCTTCTCACTCGGCTGCAAACCGCCCCAAAGAGTGCTTCACCGAGTGTCCAAGACATGCGACCGCAGATCTGACGATACGATAACAAAATCAATCATCCATCTTTGGCCTAGAGTGCTCTGTTACCAAGTACACTTAGGAGCAACTCTATGTTTGAAAAGGTATATAAATATATAATAGGCACCCTGGAGGATCCTTACCAGATGCAGCTCTATGTTTGAACATGGTGTTTGTTATGGCCGATCTGTGACTAGCACAGAAGTCCAATAACAAAACACCACTCAGGTTCAGATCAGGCTGTTCCTCCCAATCACCCCTCCAGGTACCATCATCGTTGCCCATGTGAGCCTTGAAGTCTCCCAGAAGAACGATAGAGTCCCCAGGTGGTACCCCTTCCTGGACACCACCCAGAGACTCCTAGAAGGCCGGGTACTCTGACCTGCTGTTCCGTGCATAGAAACAAACAACAGTAATAGACCTCGCATTGAGGCGACCCTCTAGTTCATCGGGGAGAACTCCAACACAGCAGCGCTCAGCAGGGGAAAGGAAAAGGAGAGAGTCCAACCTCTCCAGGAGTTTTTGTCCCAGAGACCAGGCTATGTGTGGAGGTGAGCCCAACTATCTCTAGCCAGTAATGATCCATCTGGCTGCCGCCCGACCCTTAGGCCTCACCCAGCGGGTGGTGGGAACACAGGTTGTCATCTGTAATCTTGCTGTGATTCTCTCCACTGCACTGCACACTTGAGCAAGGCACCTAACCCCCCACGCAGCGCCGAATGGTGTGTGTTGTGATTAATAAAGTAATTCATGATGAAACTCTTATCATTGTTATTCTTATTAACCCTTAAAAGGGCACTCAATGAAATACTTGCAAATTCCAAATTTCAACCCTAGAGAATATTAGAGGATATTACATACTGCCAGAATGTGTAAAAAAACATACGAAAATAATATTTTGAGAAAAAAGTTTATGAGATTAAAGTGGCAAATCTACGAGAAAAAAATGTGCAGATTTATGAGATTTAAAGTGGTGAATCTGGGAGAAAAAAAGTCGCTTTTCCCCACTTTTTTCTTGTAAATCTGCAACTATTTTTGCGCAGATTTGCCACTTTAATCTAGTAAATTTGCAACTTTTTTCTCAAAATATTACCTGGAGTTACCAAATATAGTTCTTTGCCTGATAAAGGGTTAAAAGCTAAATTCTCAGAAAAAACATTAATCTTTTTATGTCATATTATCAGCAAGTATACCCAAAATAAAAAGAGCTGGATCTACGTTAAAGTTGATCCCCAAAACCTAAAAGTATTTGAATTGAATCAGGTTGTTATCTGTAATCTTGCTATGATCTTGTGTGAAGAGACCTGTCCTCCCTCCCTCTCTCTCTCTCTGTCATGCACACAACCCAATAAGATCATATTTGTTTATGCAATTTTATTTTACCTGTTGTTTCCTGAATATGCAAACGATTGCTGCGAAGTATTGTTCATTGTTCGTCTATTTCAACAGCAGCAGCGAGTCTGAAGTGTGGCACTCTCATGAAGCAAGAGAGACAACACGATGTTGGTGTTTCTTCTGCTCCTCATGGCTTCACCAGGCAAGTCTTTCTTTTCTTTTATATTCACACTGCATTGATATGTCATTGTGGCTGCAGAGCTCTTATCACAACTCTTTTATGATGCCCTTCAGTTACATTATAATTGATATGGAGACTAAAGCAGACTGGTTGATGTTGATGACATCATACATGGCTGGATAAAGAGCTCTGGCCCCGGGGTCTCAGGGCCCCGCCACCTTCACCGTGTCGGTCACTCCTTTCTGTACTTCCAGTCCAGTTTGGAGGATGTCATTTATAAACTGAGTCCTGTGATCTTTGTCAAAGTCGCTCTTAAACCCAAACACACAGTGAGCTGATTTCCTATTTAAAAAAGCAGGAATCAGTCACATCTCTAATTGTTCTGAGAAATATATTAGAGAAAAATCAGTTAAAATGTGCTCAGTTTTTCCACTGCTGGTCTTCACTTTATACCTGCACTGATTAAACTCCCTTCATTTTTATTGAAGTTGATGTTTTGTTGCCATGCGGAGTCCTCAGGCAAAACACTTTGTTATACAATATATTATTTGTTATTGTACATGCAGATTCTTTGGAAGAGGTCACAAGCCAAGAATGTTTAAAATATGATGATGTGTTGTGTTGTATGAATTTGTCTAAATGCAAAACAAGTTTTAAAAAAACAACAATCTTTAAGTGTGAGATGTTGTGCAGTTATGTTATATTAAAATATATTATAGTATATATCAGTTCAGTGTTTTTCAACCTTTTCATGGCCAAGGCACAACTGTATTCATATCAGTCCAATAATCAGGGCTTTCCACTGGGACATGGAGCAGCCAGCCAGTGGGGAGAGGTAGCCGGACAACATTTTTGCCATAAATGCCCAAATTTGGTGCCCACTGCACATTCTAATGCCTCTAATCCATCATAGACACTGATCCTCATCATTGCATATTTTAATCTGTTTGCCTACATGATTGTAAATGTGAAGAGAATTATTGGTGAGGATCATTTTTATTTAAGGATAAATATTTTTACAGTCTAAAATTCTGTGGAGGATTCTGTTCAATGTGCTCTTATTTTGAAAGCTACATGTGTTTAGCTATATTAGACTATTCAGTCCCCTCTAGAGACTCTTGTTCAAAAAAAGCGACTTGAGACAAATCTGGGGACTTTTTCTGGTGTTGTTGGAGACTTTTGGAGACTCGTTGTGACTTGTTAAGGAGCAGCGGGAGTCTCTCCCAGCTGCAGGCAGCAGGACATGTTAACCCCTCAGCGTCCAGGCTGCAAATGAATCGCGCATGCGCAAAGTCGCCGCTGGCTGTCTTCCAGTCAGTGTCTGTGATGTCGGTAAACTCGTCTATGGAACTTGTCAGAAATAAAGACGATAAACTCTTGCTATTAATATCTGTTGCATGAATCCACAACACGATAAATTCAGCATTAATTTAATCCATAAAGATGAACTTTATGTTGTCTGTTGTCAGTCAGCTCCTCCCAGCGGTCTGATGCTGTTTCAGCGGCAGCAGCAGATTTTTTTCTTTTTCTCTGACACATTGTACGGTGAAACTAGTGAGTTCCCTTTGAGGACGAGTTTAAAAATAGTTATTCTGAGGGTAGTGTAGAATGAGCCTCTGTATGGAGAAATGAGTGCGCACACAGTAATAATACAGGAAATTATTGTTATTATTGTTAATATTGTTGTATACAGCATTAATAGTGTGTGGTTGTCACAAAATCTCACAGTTATATAACCACTGTTATATATTATTATATTAAATATTATATTATATTATATTATTGCAGGTATAATGTGTCATCAAACAGAAATAGTCTAAATCGTCCTTGTGTGCAGTACTTGAGTAAATGTACTTTGTTACATTCCAGATTTTACTACAAACACAACGATGCGTTTGAATCCATTAAACTGTAAAGTTACAGAGTGAACATGTATAAAAAGTTATTTATAGCATGAATCTGATCAGTATGCATGTGTGTCTCTACAGGCCTGTGTGCTGGACGTCCGTACCATTTAATTTCTGACCTGAAGACTTTTACTGAAGCACAACGTTACTGCAGAGAGAAACACACAGACCTGGCCACTATAGACAGCATGGAGGATGTGGAGACCCTGAAGGAAATGGGAGGAACAGCAGGAGTGCAGGTGAGTTCACTTTTCTCTTTCTTTCCTGTCAAACATGTTTGTGACATCATGTGACAGTGACAGTGACAGGTGGGTTTAAAGTTTTACAATCTGAGAAACTTTTAAATCTTTTTCTTTCTTTTTTTTACAATTAAGGAGGACGAATGATTTTGTTCCCCATTGAACGTGCATTATAAGAGATCTCTTACTGTCCAGTATAAACAGCAGGAATTATTACAGGAAGCAGAACCTGTTTCACTGTTCATATGGACACATTAATATTATTATTAATGCAAATATGTGTTTCAGGACGCCTGGATCGGACTGTACGATGACGTGAACAGCTGGAGGTGGTCACTGTCAAACACAAGTTTCTACAGACCAGGAGAGGAGGAGTTCAGACGATGGTATCCTGGAGAACCAAACAATTACGGCAGTGCAGAACACTGCACAACGATGAATAGTAATGGACAATGGTACGATACCGGCTGCACCTACAACTTTCAGGCCGTCTGCTGTGATGTGAGAGGTGAGAATATTGATGAGTGAAGGTAAAACAGACCAGTTGAGCTTGTTGACCTCTCCCCTTCTCTGCTGCTCTCTGCCTCTCTGTCTTCAGTTACATGAAGGTCCTTTAAAGCAGATGGACTTTGTGAGTCCTGCCTTCATTGATATAAATATATAAAGGTTTATATAAAGAGCTGCATCATTAACAGCTTTATCCCACGTCGCTGTCTCAGTCAACAGGGCTGCAAGAGAAGGAGTTGATATGCACACAGCTCCACGGTGACTTCAGCTTCATGCTGACATTCATTAAGAAACATCAGACTGCTGAGAAAAATATTCAGACGCAGAAAAACTCAAATATAAAGTATGCATCCGTGTTGTGTGTCATGGTGCCTCTGCACTGCATTTCTCTGTATCTATTTTCAGGACTGGATGTGACATTTGTCCTCACTGACTCCATTAGCTGGACTGAGGCCCAGAGCTACTGCAGAGAACACCACACAGACCTGGCCAGTGTGAGAGACCAGGCAGAGAACCAGAAGGTCAAGGATCTGGTTAGTTATAGTTATGTCTGGATCGGCCTTTTCAGAGACTCCTGGAAGTGGTCTGATGGAAGCAGCTCCTCCTTCAGCCACTGGTTGCCAGGGGAACCTAATAACTGGGGGAATGAGGCTTGTGCAGCAGCAGATTTCAGCTCCTCTGGAGGATGGTGGGACAGGAAATGTGACCTGAAGTTTCCATTCATCTGCTACAGTCCAGGTGAGTGGTAACCCCTGATTCAAACAGTATTTATATCAGATTTAGGTTTACATTAGCATCAAAGAGAGAATAAAAAACATTTCTGTACAATAAATGTGAACACTCAGGATGTTGGTGTTAATGTGCAGTGTGACCAACTGCAGATAATCAGTTTGTGTTGACTTCAATGTGAGAATATCAACAGATGGAGGAAGTAACTGCTGATAAGTGAGTGATAAGCCCCGCCCCCTGGTGGCGGCCTGCAGTATAGCTCTAAACTGACCACAGGCAGGACAAAACTAACTGAGGACACTTTTATATCAACAGGATGCTGATTGTTATCCGAGCAGAAATCTCTCAACTGATCATGTTTGATTGTCTTTTTAAAGTCCCTTCAAAGCAAGTGTTCAAACTGAGGGTGAAGAGCTCTGTGGATCCCAACAACCCTGCTGTGATGGAGGCAATGCTGAAGCAGGTAAATCTGCCTTTCATTTACATTTCATGCAAAAACCGAGCAAACAAATGAGTGTTTATTAGCATCGAGATGGAAATTTATTGACCCTGAGAGAGTGACTTCACATTAAAGCAGTAAAAGAAACAGTCTGAGGAGGAAACAGATAAAGAGACATTTAAAATAATAAACTTTAATAATAAACTTCTATCACCAAGAAAATATCCAAATGCAATCCAACAATGTGAGAAAAGCCCGAGCGTTTCCAGGAGAAGAAACAGGGAAAGTCACAAACTATCATGTGAGGAAAAAAATGCTTAAAAAGAGCTTCCAGAGGATGAAATGTAAAGAAGAAAGCAGAATGTAATCTCTCTGTGTGTGAGTAATAATGTTTCTCAGCTCAAACAGAAGCTGAAGGACCAGGGGCTGAATGACGACGTCAGACTGAGCTTCAGGAAGCAGGCAGATGGAAAAGCCTTCCACGAGGAGAAGAAGTGAATTAGATCTGATGGAATCAACTCCAGTGAAAATCCACCTTTAAACTTTAATGTTATTATGAATTATGAGTAAAAAAATCTTTCTTCATTTGAGTGTAATATATTACATCAAAACATGCCAAACAGTTCTGGCTTTTTAAATATGAATATTTAATGTTTTCTTTGTTATATATGGTCATAAACTTATATTTACTCATATTTAAACATGTTGGTTTATTATAACAAGACTTCTGAATTCATGTGTGTGTGCTGTGGGGATTTATAACAGAGATGTTTCACTATTTTCTGACATTTCATAAATAAGATTAATGAGATTAGATTACACAGATTTGTAAAGTGTCAACAATGAATGAATTAAATGAAATCAGACTTTTACATTTTTGATGAAAAATGTGTTTATATTTACATTTAAAAAATCAAAGTAATCTTGTTGTGAAAATGTATGATGAAATAACATAATAATGTATGCAATGAATTTAATAAAGTTCTTTAATTATTTCACAAATTGTCGTTTATTTATATTTGTCACAGTTTACTTGTGTGATGATTTATTTGGTGTTTTCTTCTTCATGGAGATAAAAGAGAATATTTTCCATAATACTGCTGGTTTTTAACAATAAATAGCCTCTGTGATCTATAATCTTTTATGAAGTTTCATCATCTCTGAGATTTAATTTTTAGGCTTCATTAAGCCTGTTTGTGGGTGTTATCGATTAAATAGTTTAATTTTTCAACCCGGATTTCATGATTTTTGAGCTCACTGTGTTAATAAAGTAGGTCAAAGTGAAAGAATAATTGTCAGATCATAAAGGTGAAGTTGTGCTGAAAAAAATGTTAGTAAACATTTTGTATGGTATATAAAGGGCAAAATCAAAAGTATTCAAAAATAGGCTCAGACCCCATTTATATCTATATTTTGGTACCAATGCACCACAGCAAACCCCTTTCATGTGAAAACATATGTAACGGATGTCTACTGTACATGAGCTAAGGTGACTATCATGTACTTTAAACTTCGGCCAAAATCAGAAGATACAGTTTCACTCAAGGAGGATATATATGATATGGACACAGTTTGAAAAAATGAGTAACAAAATTATTCTTTATTGGCAGAAAAACCACTCTTGAATAACATCTGAATTAGTTCAGCTATGGCTGAATTTATATTTCTCTATTTATCAAAACCCAGTTGAATCAACCTAGATATTTACGATTTAACAACCTCAGTTGTAAACAACAACATTAACAAATATACCGCTTGGAAAAATACTGTTCAAAGTGCAATGGAAATAGAAAAAACATGGGCCCAAAATAATAAATAAAACAAAGTCCAGGACTAAAGTCAATTGTCCAATTAAGTCAGTTTGTCCACAGTTTGTTTGTTAGTCCTTCAATGTATGGTGGTGTAATTGTTCATCTACTGGGGTAGTGTGATTTTGTGTCTTATCTGAATGATGTGATAGATGTGCTTTCTCCAGATGCACGATGAGCTGTTTCCATCAGAATCGATTTATACACCAAAAAAAACAATCTATTCTTAATCTCTTTATCTCTTTTTATACATGTATCTACATCAACTGTACAGTACTTATTCTCTTTTTAATCTTAAATCAATGGATTTGACCATTCACATTGACAATGTATGATATACAGCTAAAAAAATATTTTTTTTAGACAGCCAACACACACAAAAGTGTGTATTGTGAAATATTTGTAACTGTTTTTTAGCTTTTAACACCATATAGTGCACACAAAAGATGAATTATATGATAGTGTCCCAGCAGCATCATGACAGCCATAAGGTCAAAGTTATTTCTGTGCATTGTAAACCTTCTAGCAGTCGGTATAAAGAGCTCCTGTGTCTCTCTGATTGGCTCATTGGTGCATTAGTCTCTGACTGAAGGTGCTGACTGATCCCCTGCAGGGCGTGGAGTGGCTGTGCAGGTGGGTCATGACTGGAGCCAGTTTGTTGAAGGTTGTGGCCTCTGCCACCTGCTGGACGTCTGTTGTTCAGCCCCGACCACAGAGCCAGCCTTCCTCACCACTTATTTCATCATCATGCAGACAGGTGAGACTTTCTGAACCAGAGCAGCTCACCTCAGTAAAGAGCTCCCTCAGGCTCAAAGCTTTTCTTTAGATACACATAAAACAAAACAATGACAGAAATAAAACGGTAAAAAAAACATTAGTTTAATATTGCAAATCACTAAAACAATCTGAAGTTTTAAAGTGCTTTATTTTCATATATTTGGCTTCTGAATGTGAGTCTTTATCACTTAATAATAAGATTAATCAGCCATGTGGATTAATCAGCCAAACTCAAAACTTTTCTTCCGCACACGTCCGAAAATATAAACCTAAGTGTTTTTTTATTCTGTGCAGGACAAAAAGGAAAGTAACTGAAGTTCTCCTGATACAAAACAAAAAGAATGAAGGATGAGTTTCAATCGACTTCTGTTATAATTTCAAGCATCAAAGTTGTTGATATTGTTACCTGCTGATATGTTGATGTGTTCTGACTAACAGTTTAATGACCATTTCCTCTTTGTTTATTTAAAGTTGTTGATGAAACTGTTTCCTCCAATTCTACTGGTGGACTGTAACTATGATCAAATCCACCTCTGGAGCATAAATCTTGTTTTTTACCTAGAAAGTAAGAGAAATAAAGACTCAATAGAACTGCTGCTGAAAGTCCCAGTCCTCAGTAGAGGACAATCATTAATGGACTCTCTGGTTGTGGTTCTCTTCCTGATGGAGGAGGATCTGTTCCCTGACTTGGTGTCTCAGGTGCAAGCCGATTCCTCGCTGCTGCAAAGAGAACAAACAGATCTGAGTCATTCAGGAGAAGAAGAGGCCTCTTCTCTTCTGAGACTTCAAGCAGAATCTCCTTTCCACAAGGAATTCTGGAACAACTGCAACTTTGACCTTCTCTGCGCACCGAAGTCGTCTTAATGAACACAAAGTTCATTGCAACTGCCAGAGAAAGCTCCAACTCAACTTCCTTCTTCCACGCCTCTACTGAAAAAGGACCCCCCCCCCCCCCCCCCTTTCAACTGGATTTGTGAGTAATGTAACTGGGCTTAGATTAGCTATCAGCAAGGACTTTAGCAGAAAGGGTTTGACCTGTAATTAATGAAGTATATTTATGTGATATTCGTGTTACAATCGAAGTTGTATGTTAATCTTGCTTTATACAGACGGTCAGTCTTATATGCAACTAACTATACTAACCTTTGACCTGCTCACACACTGATTTTCACATGATATATTTGAAATTAACTGGAACTAAACACAGTTGGTAACAGTTCACATGACCAGGGCAAGGCCTAGTCACCTGGCTCTTCACAGCTGGAAGTTTTACGACTTGTTGTGTGAGGAGCACTAACCCCTCGATCTAAACCCGAGTGGTATTCTGTTATTGGACTACTGTGCTAGTCACGGATTGTCCATAACGAACACCATGTTCGAACATAGAGTTGCTCAAAAGTGTACCTGGTACCAGAGCACTCTAGGCCAAAGATCGATGATCAATTTCATTATCATATTGTCAGATCTGCGGCCGCATGTTTTGGACACTCGGGTGAAGAGAGGAGTGGAGCTGTCAACTGATCACCACCTGGTGGTGAGTTGGATCAGGTGGCGGGGGAGGATGCTGGACAGACCTGGCAAACCCAAACGTGTAGTGAGGGTGTACTGGGAACTGTCTGCTGGGTCTTCAACTCACACCTCCGGAATAATTTCTCCAGCATCCCGGGTGAGGCTGGGGACACGGAGTCCGAATGGGTCATGTTCAAAACCTCAATTGTTGATGCGGCTGGTAGGAGCTGTGGCCTGAAGGCCATCTCTGCCTGTCGTGGTGGCAACCCAAGAACCCGCTGTAGGACACCAGCGGTGAGGGAGGCCGTCAAGCTGAAGAAGAAGGCCTTTCGGTCTTGGCTGGCCGAGGGGTCTCCAGAAGCAGCTGGCAGGTACCGTTTGGCCAGAAGGGCTGCAGCTGCGGCTGTCGCTGAAGCAAAAACTCGGGTATGGGAGGAATCCAGGGAGGCCATGGAGGAGGACTCTCGGTCGGCCTCAAAGAGGTTCTGGAAAACCGTCAGGCGACTCAGGAAGGGAAAGCAGGGCCCAAGCTGTGTTCAGCGGGGGAGGAGACCTGCTGGCCTTGGGACAACGGACCAGCTCTTTACCCTTGCGAGACTTCTGGAGGGGTCATGGGAGTTTGCCCATCCAGTCTACATGTGTTTTGTGGATTTGGAGAAGGATTATGACCGTGTCCCTCGGGGAGTCTTGTGGGGGGTACTGTGAGAATATGGGGTACCGGGCTCGTTGCTACAAGCTATCAGGTCCCTATATAACCAAAGTGAGAGCTGTGTCCGCATACTCGGCACAACCTCAAACACGTGCCCTGTGGGTGTTGGCCTCCGCCGGGTTGCCCCTTGTCTCTGATTCTGTTCGTGGTCTTCATGGACAGGATCTCAAGGTGCAGCCGGGGGGAGGAAGGGATCCGGTTTGGTGACCTCAGAATTGCATCTCTGCTTTTTGCAGATGATGTGGTTCTTTTGGCTTCATCAAGCCGGGACCTCCAGCACTCACTGGGGCGGTTTGCAGCTGAGTGCGAAGCAGTCGGGATGACAGTCAGCACCTCCAAGTCTGAGGCCATGGTTCTCTGCCGGAAAATGGTGGATTGCCCCCTCTGGATGGAGAGAGAGGTACTGCCTCAAGCGAGGGAGCTCAAGTATCTCGGGGTCTTGTTCACGAGTGAGGGTAGAATGGAACGTGAGATGGACAGGCGGTTTGGTGCGGCGTCAGCAGTGATGCGGGCGTTGTACCAAACCGTCGTAGTGAAGAAGGAGCTGAGCCTGAAGGCAAAGCTCTCGATTTACCGGTCCATCTATGTTCCAACCCTCACCTATGGTCACAAACTTTGGGTAGTGACCGAAAGAACAAGATCGCGGATACAAGCCGCCGAAATGAGCTTCCTCCGTAGGGTGGCTGGGCTCAGCCTTAGAGATAGGGTGAGGAGCTCAGACATCTGGAGGGAGTTCGGAGTAGAGCCGCTGCTCCTTCGCGTCGAAAGGAGTCAGTTGAGGTGGTTTGGGCCCCGGGGAAGACCCAGAACACAGTGGAGGGATTATATCTCTCTCCTGGCCTGGGAACGCCTCAGGGTCCCCCAGGAGGAGCTGGACGTTATTGCTGGGGAGAGGGCGCCTGGAATGCCCTGCTTAGCCTGCTTCCCCCACAACCCGGCCCCGGATAAGCGGAACGAGAATGGATGGATAATTAATAATCAGTGTTCCACATTGATAGTTTAGTAACTTTATGAGACTGATTTAGGTGAATTGGCTATATTTTTCTGTTCTTACAGATGGTGCCCCTGAACGAGCTGACTTAGAGTAAATCAAGTCATATCATTTCTTATAATTAATAATTATTTATGATAATTATTAATAATTCTTATAGCCATCTAACCACACTTTTGAACCGTAAAATCCACACAAGTGTTGCTCAGGTTCATCCCAACATATTTGGTATCCTTATGGGAGGGATAGCATTTATGATAATGCTCTTTTATTAACATAGTTGACGCCCTGTGCAAGGTCATCATTTATTCATAAAAGAGCCATCCTTAATTCCCAACATTTTTGGTGATCTGTGATGGAGGCAATTGGTATCTTTAACCAACATATTTGACACCCTGTTGCGTAGTCCCAACATATGGGAACTCGGAATGAGCTCATGGAATGCACAGAAACTATGAATATGAGTGATTTAGAGCCATGTGTGTATGCTTGTCAGAGATCCAGGCCAGGACACACATCTTGGACCTTTTTGTTTACCCTCGACGGCGAGTGGCGGCTAGTGGCAGCAGGCGTGACCAGTCAGGGGTTCCCGGATTCTTCTTTCCTCTCTCCCTCCTCATGCATTCACAACATTCATCCCCTAATCCCCATTCCTGATAAGCAGCATACAAACGGACTGAGAACAGACTGAGAGTACAAACAGTTACAAATACACTGGATCGACTCATTGCATTTATTTCACTTGTTTAAGTGAAGCGGTCACCAAGTTTCCTCTCACAAGCCACGATTCAGGCTTGCACCGGTTTTTTTTTGAGTTGTGTGCAAACAAGGGTTTATGTTCAAAGTGAAAAGAGTATTGCGTTCAGGGAATAATAAGTGATACTTATTTTGAGAGGATAACATATTGTCAACATGTACCACATGTGAAATAATTTGTTGTATTTAATACTTTTCAATATAAAAGAAACAAGTTACAGTTGAAGCAATTTATTTATTCTTGGTAGGATTATACATTCTATTTAATTTTAAGTTCTACTAAGTGGAGGCACAAAATAACTTATGCACTTACCTTATCTCTGAAAAGAGGAAAAAGAGTTAGTTACATTTTATTAAGGTTAATACGGCACCATATGATGGATGGGTGGGTAGGTAGGTAGGTAGGTAAGTAGGTAGATATGCAAATAGTAAATAAACCAGTGTGTGACGGCAGAGTGTTGAGTTTTAATGTTTTATTTTATCATTCATGACTGAACAACTCTAATATGTTTTTTACTGATACAGATCTTAGTCCAAAGCTTAATGAATTAACAAAGGAAATTTATCAAAGGTACACACACCCAGACAAAAGAACTACATTTATATTACATTACATTACATGTCATTTAGCAGACGCTTTTGTCCAAAGCGACTTACAATAAGTGCATTCAACCTGATGGTACTAGACATAGACCATAGGAATCGAGTAAGTACATAACTTTAAGAGCTAACTGTCATTGCTAAGGAGTGCTATATGTTAAAGAAGAAAAGAAGAGAAAAGAAGAAGAATTTTTTTTTTTTTTTTTTTTTTTTTTAAATATATATATATCTGTTAGGTGACCATGACTTAACCGAGGTATTGTTGGAAGAGATAGGTCTTCAGCCTGCGGCGGAAGATGTCCAGGCTGTCTGAGGTCCTGATGTCGGTGGGGAGCTCGTTCCACCATTTGGGAGCCAAGACAGAGAAAAGTCTGGAAGTGGTTTTGAGGCGAGTTGACCCACGCAGGGTGGGAGTCGCCAGCTGTTTGGCTGATGCAGAGCGGAGAGGACGGGCAGGGGTGTAGAGTTTGACAAGGTCCTGGATGTAAGTAGGACCTGAACCGTTAGCAGCAGAGTACGCCAGAGCTAGAGTCTTGAAGCGTATCCGCGCAGCCACTGGTAGCCAGTGGAGGGAGCGGAGGAGGGGTGTTGTGTGTGAAAATTTGGGAAGATTGAAGACCAATCGAGCAGCTGCATTCTGGATGAGTTGTAGAGGTCGGATGGCTTTGGCAGGCAGACCTGCCATGAGGGAGTTGCAGTAGTCCAGGCGTGAGATGACCAGTGCCTGGACCAGGACCTGAGCTGCCTTCTGGGTGAGAAACGGGCGGATTCTCCTGATGTTATGCAGCAAGAATCTGCAAGATCTGGTAGTGGCGGTGATGTTTGTTGAGAGGGACAGTTGGTTGTCAAGAGTTACGCCAAGGTTTTTGGCGGTTTCTGTGGAGGCAACCACTGTGTCCTGGACAGTGATGTGGAAGTCAGTGGTGGGAGAGCCCTTCCCTGGGAGGTAAAGTAGCTCAGTCTTTCCCAGGTTGAGTTTGAGGTGGTGCGAGGACATCCACTGGGAGATGTCGGCCAGACATGCAGAGATACGTGCTGCTGCACGTGTTTCAGACTGGGGAAATGAGAAGATTAGCTGGGTGTCGTCGGCATAGCTATGATAGGAGAAGCCATGCGAGTGGATGAGGGAGCCAAGGGAGTTGGTGTAAATCGAGAAGAGGAGCGGACCAAGGACCGAGCCTTGAGGGACCCCAGTGGTGAGTAGACAGGGTTCTGAAACAGAACCCCTCCAAGTTACGCGGAAGGTGCGGTCCTTGAAAAGCAGCATTTTACTGTTTTCTGCTTGGAGCTCATTTAAACTATTTAATACACTGATATGCGCTTTAATGTATAATACTTAAACATTTACTAATATGGGGAAAAAATAAAAATACAGAAAGAAATGTTAAAAAAACAAATAGAATTAAAATTAATAAGACAAAATAAAATGGGTGAAAAAAAGACATTACATGGAATGAAAAGCCAGATAAAAAACAAAGAACTTGTTTGATCGTAGATGAATGTGAAAAAATCCCGATCTGAAAAAATGACTTTTGCTGGAAGTTATATGTAGTGGTGTAGAAGCATTTACATAAAATTTAAATTGTACTTAAGTACAATTCTTAGTTACAGAAAAAGCACATCTAGAGTCTGACTGTAACAGTCTTTAGTCTCAGAGAGAAGCTCAGAATATAACAACACAGCACATGGAGAGGAGGCATGAAGAAACGGCTGGCTTGGCTTTTAAATGATTAACAAGACTTTGTGTGAAGGCGTTGGTGAGATTTGAGGCCACCATTGCTAGAAAACCTTTTCCCACATTGTTCACACCAGTACGGTTTCTCTCCATTGTGAACACGTTGGTGAACTTTAAGGTGACAACTTCTTGAAAATGTTTTCCCACACTGTTCACACCAGTACGGTTTCTCTCCAGTGTGAACACGTCGGTGGACATTAAGGTGATGACTCCGAGAAAACAATTTCCCACATTGTTCACACCAGTACGGTTTCTCTCCAGTGTGAACACGTCTGTGGCATTCCAGTTTAGTTTTGGTAACAAAGGTTTTCTTACATTGGTCACAGCTGTAGGGTTTCTCTCCAGTGTGAACACGTCGATGGGTATTAAGGTAATACCTGATTGAAAAGGTTTCTCCACACTGGTCACACTTGTAAGGTTTCTCTCCAGTGTGGATGCGTTGATGGTATTTCAGGTTCTGTGCTGTGGTGAAAGAGCTCCCACATTGATCGCAGATGTACAGTTTCTCTCCACTATGAATGCGTTGATGTCGTCTCAGGCTCGATGCCTGAGTGAAAACGCTCCCACATTCATCACAGCTGTACCGTTTTGCTCCAGAGTGAACCTTGAGATGAACCTGTAAATCTCCAGCTGTTGTAACAGATTTGTCACAGGGCTGACAGCGGTTAGCGGTTTCTCCCTGTTTCTATAGCAACAGACAGACAGAAAAAGAGAGAGGGTCAGTGCAATGCCATGGTGGAGAAAGCTATCTAAAACCATCAATAATATTTAGAGCACGTCTATACAACATAACCCTCAATGTACAAGCAGGACTTTATTCCAAGTTGGGGATTTAAGAAAAAACAGTGTTGCTATGACGCGCCATACTCTGTCCCTCATTGGCTGAGCCTTGAAATGCTGGTTGTCCAATCACAGCCAACAAATGTCTGTCAGTATATCTGTGGATTCTTTTGTTCATAGAAGCTGACTGTAATATAAAATTAAAATTGAAATACTAACAGTAAAACAATATTTTAAACGGGGTCTAAAGACGACTGTCAGTTTTATAACAAACGGCAGGTTGGACACCATGAAAGCTGTTACAGTCTCTGTACTGCAGGGGGCGCCATCACCTCCTTAACGCTGCATTGTATCTGTTAATACCTGTTCATTTTGGGTGCAAACAAACCCAGTTAGGCAGAAACTATTCTTCTTATTCTGTCATCATATTGTACTGTTGGAATCATAACGTTGATATCTAAAGTAAAGAGAACAAAAAGGACAAAAAACACAAATACAAACTCAAAGTCATTAAAGTGATCTGACCTTTTTTGGAGGACTCATTCTTCTTCTTCTACCTTCAGATGGACGTCCTGAAATCAGAAGTGTCTCGTGACACAGATGAGCTGTGAAGTCAACAAACAGAGACACACGATGAGGACATAAATAAATGTATAAGCATATATATCCTGACTAAACATGAACATCCTGAGCCATCCGTGGGCTTTTACCTGTTTTATTACAACTGTTCCGTACTGTACTCTGTGTGTGTGTGTGTGTGTGTGTGTGTGTGTGTGTGTGTGTGTGTGTGTGTGTGTGTCCCACAGCAGGATGTTGGAGCAGGAAGTAAGACTCCACAATAACAGGATGTGCTGCTTGGATAATTGCTTGATAAGGGCTGAGGAGAAGCTGTTCCAGAGTTTCCCTGACTATCTGACAGACACACACACACACACACACACACACACACACACACACACACACACACACACACACATACATGTCTTTGTGTAGTTGTGAGGACCACCACTTCCCCTAGCCCAACACACACATTTCAGGGTTTACCATCTCTGTTAGGACCTTCCCTGAAATTCATACAGATGATTAATTAAGGCCTTTAGAGGCTATCCTAGCATTTTCTTTGTGAGGACTGGAAAAAATGTCCTCACAACTACAAATGTCCTCACAATGTTGGTATTCTGCCATGAGTTGGTCCTCACAACTATATGAAGACAAACACACACACACACACCACTGGTATATGACCTTTATGTATCAAGCGTAATCTCATTGCAGCTCACATGAAAAGCTCTTTAGTAAGCACTGAACTGTAAAACACACAGCGTGATCTAAAGTCCAGAACATGAACATCCCGTGTCAACAACAACAACAAGGAGAAAGGTAAACAGCTGCAGGAGAAGAACAACATGAAGAAAACAGAGCAGAAAATAAAGTGTGAACTCACCAAATGTTGGCTCAGAAACAGGATCCAGCAGCGGTTTACTCTCCTCTTCTGCTCCTTGTCTTCTCTCTCTTTGTCTCTGTGTCTGTTCTCTGACCGTCACAAGAAAAGTCTTCACCCACTTTAAGCCACGCCCACTTCTGTGACTGTGCTGTGATTGGCCAGAACTTGTTTTTCTCCTGTGGCTGTCTGTAACTCTACACTCACTTTGTTCTCATGTGGTTTAAAAACTCTTTTTATGAGTGAAATCATATGAATGCTTCTGATCCTGTTCATTTTTAAACCAAAAAAAGTTGAAGAAACCAAATATCTGATCTCATCATAAAGACTATGTATGATCTAATCTTATTAATATTATCAATGAAATGTCAGAAAATAGTGAAAAATCTCTGTTATAAATCCCCACAGCACACACTCAGAAGTCTTGTTATAATAAACCAACATGTTTAAATATGAGTAAATACAAGTTTATGACCATATATGACACAGAAAAGCATTAAATATTCATATTTGAAAAGCCAGAACTGTTTGGCATGTTTTGATGCAATATATTACACTCAAATAAAGAAAGAAGTTTTTTTACTCTGATATATTTAAATATCAGTAAATATTAGTTTATGACCAATAAAAGCATTCAATCTTTAAATTAAAGAAGCTGGAACCAGCAGATATTTGACATTAGAGCTTGTAAAATGACTAAAATGATGATTTGATTATAGATTATAAAAACAGCTGCAACGAGTCGATTAATAGATAGATAGATAGATAGATAGATAGATAGATAGATAGATAGATAGATAGATAGATAGATAGATAGATAGATAGATAGATAGATAGATAGATAGATAGATAGATAGATAGATAGATAGACTTTATTTATCCCAAGCTGGGAAATTACAGTGTAGCAGCAGCATTACACACAGAGACAATAACAACACAATTAAATAAAAAGAACAACCTAGGCATACGTCAAGCAATAAAATATATAAAAATATAATAAAAATACAATAAAATATAAAGTGTCTAAAGAAGGAGTAGAATAGAATTCCAGTGCAGAATAAATATGAATATACAGTATAAAAATGTTGGTGCTATGAAACAAATAAGGTGCAATGAACAGTGTGCATAAAAACACATAAAGTGCATAGACAGTATGTAATGAACCAGATTATTATCTGTTATTGTACAGTGTGATGGCATGTGGCAGGAAAGATTTTTTATATCTGTCCCTATGACAGCGGAGCTGGAGCAGCCTGTGAGAGAAGGTGCTCCGTTGTCTTTCTACTGTGTGATGGAGAGGCTGCTGATCATTGTCCATGATGGAGAGGCTGCTGATCATTGTCCATGATGGAGAGGGTGCTGATCATTGTACATGATGGAGAGGGTGCTGATCATTGTCCATGATGGAGAGGCTGCTGATCATTGTCCATGATGGCCAGGGTGCTGATCATTGTCCATGATGGAGAGGGTGCTGATCATTGTCCATGATGGAGAGGGTGCTGATCATTGTCCATGATGGAGAGGGTGCTGATCATTGTCCATGATGGAGAGGGTGCTGATCATTGTCCATGATGGAGAGGGTGCTGATCATTGTCCATGATGGAGAGGGTGCTGATCATTGTCCATGATGGAGAGGGTGCTGATCATTGTCCATGATGGAGAGGGTGCTGATCATTGTCCATGATGGAGAGGGTGCTGATCATTGTCCATGATGGAGAGGCTGCTGATCATTGTCCATGATGGAGAGGCTGCTGATCATTGTCCATGATGGCCAGCAGTTTGTTCAGTGTTCTCCTCTCCACCACAGTCCCAAAAGTCTCCAGCCTGAGACCAAGTACAGAGCCAGCCTTCTTGATAATCTTATCAAGTCTGTTGGTGTCGCTGGCTCTGATGCTGCTGCCCCAACACACAGCAGCAAAGAAAATGGCGCTGGCAACAACAGACTGGTAAAAGATCTCCAACATCTTGCTGCACACATTGAAGGATCCCAGCTTCCTCAGGAAATAGAGTCTGCTCAGCCCCTTCTTGTACACAGCCTCTGTGTTAGATTTCCAGTCCAGTCTGTTGCCGATCACCACTCCGAGCTATTTGTAGTCCTCCACCTCCTCCACCACCTCCCCCCTGATCTGAAGTGGCTGTGGAAGCATCTTCTTCCTCCTGAAGTCAATCACCATCTCTCTGGTCTTGGTGACGTTCAGCTTCAGGTGATTCTGTTCGGACCACTCTACAAATCTGTCCACCAGTGTCCTGTACTCACCCTCCTCTCCCTCTCTTATACACCCGACAACAGCTGAGTCGTCAGAAAACTTCTGCAGGTGACATGACTCAGAGTTGTACTGAAAGTCAGTGGTGTATAAGGTGAAGAGGAAGGGAGAAAGCACAGTTCCCTGCCGAGCTCCTGTATCACTGACCACCACATCAGACAGGACACTGCCCAGACGGACAAACTGTGGCCTGCCTGTCAGGTAGTCAGTAATCCAGGAGACCCTAGAGTCGTCGACACCCATACCCCGCAGCTTCTCACCCAACAGCAAAGGTTGAATGGTGTTGAAAGCACTGGAGAAATCAAAGAATGTGATCCTCACAGTGCTTCCTCCACCATCCAGATGCAAATGGGCTCGTTGCAGCAGGTAGATGACAGCATCGTCGACTCCTAAATGGGGCTGGTAGGCAAACTGCAAGGGGTCCAGAAACGTCCTCACCTGTGGCCTCAGCTGGGCCAAGACCAGTCTCTCCAGGACCTTCATCACATGAGATGTGAGGGCGACAGGTCTGTAGTCAGCTGGGTCAGATGGTCTTGACTTCTTGGGGACTGGGACCAAGCAGGAGGTCTTCCACGGCAGCGGGACTTTCTCCTGACTCAGACTCAGGTTGTACAGATGTCTCAGTACAGGAGACAGCTGGCTGGCGCAGGTCTTCAGGATCCTGGGTGTGATACCATCAGGACCTGCAGCTTTACGCTGATGGAGTCTTTCCAGCTGCCTCTTTACCTGGCCTGTAGTCACCGCTGAGGGGGGGTTGGTGCAGATGTCATCAGTGTAGGAGGAGGTGGGGGAGAAGGAGGGGGGGCAGATGGAGAGGTGCTGCACTGGAGAATGCTGGGGGGAGGGGGGAGCCATTCGGGACAGTGTGGATGTGTGGGGGGCAGGGGGTGTAGAAGGGGTGGCAGGCGGTGAGCTAAACCTGTTAAAAAAGTTGTTATACTGGTTTGCTCTGTCCAGGCTCCCTGACATCTGCCTGTCCTTCCCCTTCATCCCTGTGATGTGTTTCATTCCTGTCCACACATCCCTCACACTGTTCTGTTGGAGTTTGGCCTCCAGCTTCCTCCTGTAGGTGTCCTTACATGTCCTCAGCATCTCCCTGAGTTCATGCTGCACTCTCCTCTGCTCCTCTCTGTCTCCAGACATGAAAGCCCTCTTCTTCTTGTTCAGAAGTGCCTTCAGGTCACTGGTAATCCAGGGCTTGTTGTTTGAGAAGCAGCGTACGGTCCGGGCTGGCATAGTGGTGTCCTCACAAAATTTAATGTACTCTGTGATGCAGTCAGTCATGTTATCAATGTCTTCCCCATAAGGCTCTGTTAGAAAAATTGCATGAGGAAACCTTGAAAATTGATAATCTGTCACCAACAGAAAAAATCTGTCACCAACAGAAAAAACCTCACCATTTTTCTGCGCATTCGTTGATGGGGAAATGAAGAGCTGGAGAACGTCCAAGTTTCAAAGTTTAACAAAAGTTTTATTACAATACGTCAAAAAATGTGCACTTTACAGAGATCTCCGGGTTCAGAGTTAACTCATGTCCCTGAATACAAACAGACGTGTTTCAGTTCATGAAGTCTGAACCACGACTCACCCATTAAAATAACCTTACAATTGTTTACAAAACACGCTGGTCGATTTCCTCCAGGAAGTCCCGCCCTCTTGATCGCTGATTCGCCAGTTTTAATGCATACAACGGCACGTCATGCCACCTGGTTGCTTGCTGCCGAAACCAGGCCTTGCCCTGATCTACTAACAAACTTGTTAGCACAAACATTTTTCCTTGTTATGACTTACAGAGATTCTCTCACGGGATTTTCACTTGGCCTTCTGTACATACACACACACACACTCACACTCACAAACGCACATACACACACAGCAAAAACTGTGTCTCAATATATCTGGATGTCATTCTTTGTGATTTATAGAATCTTAGTCAGTTTAAGAAAGTGGAATATATGTAATTAAAATAATCATAGTTTTCTACATCAATATTAACACACAAACACAATCAATGTATCAAATCATATTGTCTAACTTAATATAAATGCATAGAGATATTTATTACAGTCAAGGTTTGACCTTTGACAGTGACCTGCGTCAGAACAGAGAACAGAGACAGAGAACAGAGAAATAAAGCATAAAACCATTTACCAATATAGAAAATAATCAATTATTTTAACATAATCCAGGGCTTGTTGTTGGAGAAGCAGCGTACGGTCCGGGCTGGCATGGTAGTGTCCTCACAGAATTTGATGTACTCTGTGATGCAGTCAGTCATGTTATCAATGTCTTCCCCATAAGGCTCACAGAGTACATCCCAGTCTGTCGACCCAAAGCAGTCCTGCAGTGCCTCAGAGGCCTCATGTGTCCACCTCCTCACCGTCCTGGTGTTCACAGGCTGCCTTTTCACAAGAGGAACATACTTTGGGGTCAACATGACCAAGTTGTGGTCCGACCTGCCGAGGGGGGGAGGGCTGTTGCCTCATATGCATCCATGGTGTTAGCATACAGGAGATCCAGCGTCTTATTGTCTCTGGTGGGGCAGTCAACATATTGATGGAAGTTATTTAATGTCTTGCCCAGAGAGGCATGATTAAAATCTCCTGTAATAACCATGAATGCATCCAGGTGTTCAGTCTGTAGTTTAGCAGTGACAGTGCTGATGACTTCACAGGCCACTGCTGCATTAGCTGATGGGGGGATGTAGACAGCAATAAAGATGGTGGACGTGAACTCCCTCGGCAAATAATACGGGCGCATTCCCACAGCCAGCAGTTCAATGTCCGCGGTACAGAGCCGTTCCTTCACGCTGACGTGCCCGGGGTTACACCACCTCTCACTCACATAAAGTGCAAGCCCGCCACCTTTCTTCTTCCCACTTTTGGAACAGTCTCTGTCACCTCGAACCAAACTGTAGCCAGGAACATCAACGCTGCTATCCGGGATATGCGAGTGCAACCAAGTTTCACTGAAGCAAAAAACGCTACACTCACGGTTTTCCCTCTGGGTCTTCACCAGCGCTGAGAGCTCGTCCGTCTTATTTACCAAAGACCTCACGTTTCCCATAATAATCGCGGGGACTGCTGGTTTATGTTTCCTCCTTCTCTCCCTCCGCAAGGCTCCAGACCTGCAACCCCGGCGTCTCCTCCGCAACTCCTGCGGGACCGCAAGTCTGTCTCCGGGCAGCAGTAGAGGCTCACACAGCGCAATCAGCTGTCCGCGCGTGTAAACAATGCCCTCATAACTACCGGCGAGGTTCTCTGTTACAAAGAGTAGAAAAAGTAACAGAAGAACGCGGAGAATGGTAGAAAAACTTAGTCCAGCCATTGTCACAACGTTTGTGAACAAGATGTAATAGATAAAAAACACACCAAAAGGAGTAAAAACCAACAATTAAACAAAAGTTACAATACACGATGGGAGCTGCGGCTACAGGCTGCCACCTGGAGCGGCGCCAGAGGCATGAAAGAATCTGCTAATTGTTGCAGCTCTATTCTCACACATCACACGAGGACTCTGAGGAAAGAAACACACTTTTCTCTGATTAACAGCAAATCTCAATTAGAGCTCGTCCTTCCTGCTCTTCTTCTTCTCCTCGTGGAAGGCTTTTCCATCTGCCTGCTTCCTGAAGCTCAGTGTGACGTCGTCATTCACCCCCTGGTCCTTCAGCTTCTGTTGGAGCTGAGAAACATTATTACTCACACAGAGAGATTACATTCTGCTTTCTTCTTTACAGTCTGAACACTTGCTTTGAACTTGTTTTTGGGACTTCTAAAAAGATAATCAAACATGATCAGTTGAGAGATTTCTGCTCTGATATGTTAGAAAAATTGCATGAGGAAACCTTGAAAATTGATAATCTGTCACCGACAGAAAAAATCTGTCACCAACAGAAAAAACCTCACCATTTTTCTGCGCATTCTTTGATGGGGAAATGAAGAGCTGGAGAACGTCCAAGTTTCTCAGTTTAACAAAAGTTTTATTACAATACGTCAAAAAATGTGCACTTTACAGAGATCTCCGGGTTCAAAATTAACTCATGTCCCTGAATACAAACAGACGTGTTTCAGTTCGTGAAGTCTGAACCACGACTCCCTCCCTGGAACCCATTAAAATACTAACATTTGTTTACAAAACATGCTGGTCCATTTCTTCCAGGAAGTCCCGCCTTCTTGATCCGCTCATTCGCCAGTCTTCTTTCATACCGTCACACATCAGGCCACCTGGGCAATACAATCACTGCTTCCCATAACAAAGCCTTGTGGCCTGCTAACAAACTTGTTAGCACAAACATTTTTCCTTGTTATGACTTACAGACATTCTCTCACGGGATTTTCATTCGGCCTTCTGTGGCCCTCCTCTCCAGACACCATACACACACAGCAAAAACTGTGCACCAATATGTCTGGATGTCATTCTTTGTGATTTATAGAATCTTAATCAGTTTAAGCAAATGGAATATATGTAATTAAAGTAATCACAGTTTTCTACATCAATATTAACACACAAACACAATCAATGTATCGTATAAATGCATAGAGATATGTGACCTGCGTCACTCACAGAGAACAGAGACAGACCACAGAGACAGAAATAAAGCATAAAACCATTTACCAATATAGAAAATAATCAATTATTTTAACAATTAACAATCAGCATCCTGTTGATATAAAAGTGTCCTCAGTTAGTTTTGTCCTGCCTGTGGTCAGTTTAGAGCTATACTGCAGGCCGCCACCAGGGGGCGGGGCTTATCACTCACTTATCAGCAGTTACTTCCTCCATCTGTTGATATTCTCACATTGAAGTCAACACAAACTGATTATCTGCAGTTGGTCACACTGCACATTAACACCAACATCCTGAGTGTTCACATTTATTGTCCAGAAATGTTTTTATATTTTCTCTTTGATGCTAAAGTAAACCTAAATCTGATATAAATACTGTTTGAATCAGGGGTTACCACTCACCTGGACTGTAGCAGATGAATGGAAACTTCTGGTCACAGTTCCAGTCCCACCATCCTCCAGAGGAGCTGAAATATGCTGCTGCACAAGCCTCCTCCCCCCGTAGTTATCAGGTTGCCCTGGCAACCAGTGGCTGAAAGAGGAGCTGCTTCCATCAGACCACCTCCAGGAGTCTCTGAAAAGGCCGATCCAGACAAATGTTTCTATTTGTTGTGATATTTGTGTAGCTACATCATTCGAAGTTGTATGTTAACTAACTTCACTAACCTTTGATTTGCTCAGACAATCATTTACACATAATATACTTTGAATTAGCTGTAACTAAGACACAGGTTTAGTAGCAGCCAGCAGGCCTAGTCATAGACAGACAGACAGACAGACAGACAGTCAGACAGACAGACAGACAGACAGACAGTCAGACAGACAGACAGACAGACAGACAGTCAGACAGTCAGACAGACAGACAGTCAGACAGACAGACAGACAGACAGTCAGACAGACAGACAGACAGACAGACAGACAGTCAGACAGACAGACAGACAGACAGACAGTCAGACAGACAGACAGACAGACAGGCACCTTTTTATCTTTTTTGTAATGTAGCTCTATAGATGTGTGCTTTTATTTGCTTTTACTTGTTTATTTAGAATAAATATCTTTTTGGAATACATAAATGTTGTACACTATGAACGATATTCCATTCTCTTCTGTGACAAGAATTCACGATTCCTTCAACCATTACTAAATATTAATGAGATCATTTTATGATAATTATATTAGTAATTATCATGCAGTGTTCCAAATTGATTGTTCAGTAACTTTATGAGACTGATTTAGGTGAATTGGCTTTATTTTTCTGTTTTACAGATGGTGCCCCAACAAGCTCTGACTTAGAGCAAATCAAGTCATATCATTTATTATTATTAGTATTTATTTATGATAATTATTTATCATATCATCTAACCACACTTTTGAACTGTGAGATCAACAAAAGCGTTACTGAGGATCATCTTTACATATCTGATGGCATCAAGGCCACCGTGGCCTCGGGGCAGATCTTTATTTAAGGCCACGAGGCCAAATTGTGTGAAAATCCTGCCCTGGTTTGTGACGCCCACATGGCTGATTAATCTTATTATTAAGTGATAAAGACTCACATTCAGAAGCCAAATATATGACAACAAAGCACTTTAAAACTTCAGATTGTTTTAGTAATGTGCAATATTAAACTAATGTTTTTTTCCTGTTTTATTTCTGTCATTGTTTTGTTTTATGTGTATCTAAAGAAAAGCTTTGAGTCTGAGGGAGCTCTTTACTGAGGTGAGCTGCTCTGGTTCAGAAAGTCTCACCTGTCTGCATGATGATGATGAAGTGGTGAGGAAGGCTGAACAACAGACGGAGGACACAACCTTCAACAAACTGGCTCCAGTCATGACCCACCTGCACAGCCACTCCACGCCCTGCAGGGGATCAGTCAGCACCTTCAGTCAGAGACTAATGCACGTTGACTAATGAACGTTCTCCCAAGATTTCTTTTTCTTTTTCAGATGCTTCCTTGCTCGCTCCCAGTTGATTTTTTCAAGCTAATTAATAACTCTTTCTCGAGATTTATCTGGAGTAATAAAAAACCTCGTGTTAGTCTCTCTACTCTTATGAAGCCAGAAGCCTTAGGAGGCCTGGGATTACCAAATCTTCAATACTACTTTTGGGCAGCTCAAATAAGGAACCTAGTCTCATGGACAACAATGAGACAAGAATCGTTGTGGGTGAATATTGAGTCAAAAATAGTCGAACCGCTGACCCTTAGCTCCCTCATATTCATAAATCATTTTGAAAAAATTAAGAACATAGATAAGTGTTTTACTGTCGTTAATACCTTACAAACTTGGAAAAAGTGTAGAAAGAAAATGGGAATATCATTTGTTACCTCTGTTCACTCACCTATATTTCTAAATCCAGACCTTAGATCCCAAATGACCTTATCTAATACAAGGCAATGGACTAATCTTGGTATAGTACAATTTAAAGATGTGTTAAATATGGATCTCAAGATTAAATCATTCATGGATTTAAAGCTACAGTTTGAGCTCCCAGATAAGCTATTCTTTAAGTACTTACAACTAAGAAGTCTTATCACGACATTTATTAAAGAAAGACAATTAAGGTTTGACTTATCGGAAATAGAGGAGTTGTTATTTTCTTCAGAAACTTTAAAAGGGAAAATAAGTATATTTTACAACCTTATGACAAAAGAAGGCCCATCATCATTTGTGGGGTTGAGAAAGATATGGGAGAATGATATAGGGAAAATATTTGATGATAATGCTTGGTTAAATATTTGTAATAACATTCATTTCCCCTTCACTAGCAATAAAATCAAAAAAGCAAATTTCAAATTTATCTACAAAACCTACTTAACCCCTTCAAAAATGCACAAAATATCAAAAGACGTCACAGCTGTGTGTCAAAGATGTAATAAGGCCGAAGGGACGTTCACACATATGTTTTGGGATTGTAGCCTGTTAAAAAACTTCTGGGGCTCAATCCATTCATTTATTGAAGTAGTCTTAGATAGACAGTTTGAACCTACCAGTAGTCTATATCTACTTAATGATACAAAGGCCTTAGTCCTAGATCAGTCTAAAAGAAGAATATTCATTTTGATTACTTATTTTGCAAAGAAATGTATACTTTTATTTTGGAAGAATGCATTACCACCATCTTTTAAGACTTTTGTGGACCAAATATCTTCTTTCTTGCCTTTAGAGAAAATGACTTTGGAGAAATATAACAAAGGCTATCTGTTTGATGAGCTCTGGTGCCCTATAATTTCTGGTTTGATAAATTTGAACAGGTAGATTCTAAGCCTTGACATGAGGCTGGTATCCCACATTAAAATAAATAAATAATTAAATAATAATAATAAAAATAATAACAATAAATCTTATGTTGGTTGTTAATAATATGTACATATTGAGATTGAAAGCAATGCCCTCCACTTTTCTTTTCCTTTTTTTTTCTCTTTGTTTTCTTTATAACTTAGCCCTACTTTTTATGTTCTCAATGGGTGTGTGTGTGTAGGTGTGTATGTGTGTGTATGTGCGTGTCGGCGTGTCGGTGGGTGTGCGCGCGAGTGTGTGTGTGTGTGTGTGTGTATGTATAGATATATGAATGTACTTTCTGTTCTACTTAATCTCTTTTTCTATTTTTTTATTATTGGTAATAGTATTTCTAATTTGTTATATGTATTGGATTATCCCTGTGTGTGTGTGTGTGGGGGGGGGGGGGGGGGTGGTATGGGGAAATAATCGAAAAGGACTTGTAAACTATACAAACAAAAGTCAAAGAAAATGTGTTTGAATGTCCTTTGAAATAAAAGAAAAAATAAAAATAAAAAAAAGAACCTACCTGAGGGTTGTGGGGTTCAGAGGGTTAAATAACTAGGATATAGAACAGAGATACTTAAAATACTTTACTTTTTATTGCCTAGTATATTTTCACATGAAAGGGGTTTGCTGTGGTGTATTGGTATTAAAATGTAGATATACATTAAGGCAAGTACTTCAGCAGCTTAAATAGAAAGTATGAGGAATAGAAAAGTCAACAAACCTGAAATATATAAAAAAATATGACAAATAAACACTAGAAACTATGTGAAAATATGGAATTATTTAAATGAGGGAAGGAGCTGTGTAAATATGAGTGTAAGTATACAGTATTCATTTTTACAATGTGTGATATAAGGTCAGGTGGCTGTGCATGCGTTAATGTAACATATAGAGGCTGCAGGGAGAGAGTGTGTGTGTGTCTCTGTGTGTGTGTGTGTGTGTGTGTGTCTCTGTGTGTGTGTGTTTGTGTGTGTGTGTATGTGTGTGTGTGTGTGTGTCTGCGTGTGCCAACATGTTCACCAGCCTCCAGCTGCAGCCCCGCCTGACCTGCCAACAGATGAGCTGAAAACAGACGCCACACACACACACACACACACACACACACACACACACACACACACACGCAAACACACACACACACACACAGCCTAACAGAGATATCTGAACTAGTTCGGGTCACTTCAGGTCACCTAAAGAAACTGTTTCTGGGTTTTTTTCTCTTGTCCCATAATGTTCCTTCCATCGATAAAACACTTTAATCTAGAGTTTATTATTCTATATCTGAATATGTTTATATAGCTGAACAAGACCAACACCACGTGTCCACTGCATGGTGCAGCACAGCTCCACGTCATGTGACTCACTAGTTTTAGTGTGGTTGGTACCTGATCCAACAGGTTTCATGGCAGTCTGTTTAATACTTGTTGAGATATTTCAGACTGGCTTAAAATGAACAGATAGTGAGAAGAGAGTCCAAGAAAACCTGATGGTTGATTTTAACACGCAGAAAATAAAGTCATTTAGACGTTCACACTGCTCTCACACACAAACATTCAAATCATCTGAGTTTGCATAAACATGAAGCCAAAACCTGCTACTTCCTCTTTTTAGACTCACACAATGTACAAGGTCACTCTGTCTCCCCCTTTCACTCTCTGTCTCCCACTCTTTCTACTAAAGAAGAAAAGGGCCTCAGAAAAAAAGAACCTTTCCCTCTCCCTCTCTCCCCAGAGCCGCTGAAGCCGGGGGTCACCACGTCCAGGTACCCGCCTTTTCCTGCCGCCCAGCTCACACTAATGCCTCCCTCAGCGGGTGATGGGACCACAAGTTGTTATCTGTAATCTGGCTGTGATCTTGTGTGAAGAGACCTGTCCTCCCTCCCTCCCTCTCTCTCTCTCTGTCATGCATAATTTTACCTGCTGTTTCCCGAATATGCAAACGATTGCTGCGTGTCTGACAGTAACACGTTTGAATAACACTGAGGTACTGTTCATTGTTCGTCTATATCAACAGCAGCAGCGAGTCTTAAGGGTCACTCTCTCATGAAGCGAGAGAGACAACAAGATGTTGGTGTTTCTTCTGCTCCTCATGGCTTCACCAGGCAAGTCTTTCTCTTCTTTTATATTCACACTGCATTGATATGTAATTGTGGCTGCAGAGCTCTTATCACAACTCTTTTATGATGCCCTTCAGTTACATTATAATTGATATGGAGACTAAAGCAGACTGGTTGATGTTGATGACATCATACATGGCTGGATAAAGAAAAACTGAGTCCTCTGATCTTTGTCAAAGTCGCTCTTAAACCCAAACACACACTGAGCTGATTTCCTATTTAAAAAAGCAGGAATCAGTCACATCTCTAATTGTTCTGAGAAATATATTAGAGATAAATCAGTTAAAATGTGCTCAGTTTTTCACTGCTGGTCTTTTCACTGTATACCTGCACTGATTAAACTCCCTTCATTTTTATTGAAGTTGATGTTTTGTTGCAACAAAACAACATTTTTGCCGTAAATGCCCAAATTTGGTGCCCACTGCACATTCTAATGCCTCTAATCCATCATAGACACTGATCCTCATCATTGCATATTTTAATCTGTTTGCCTACATGATTGTAAATGTGAAGAGAATTATTGTTGAGGATAATTTTTATTTAAGGATAAATATTTTTACAGTCTTAAATTCTGTGGTGGGTTCTGTTCGCACTTCAATGTGCTCTTATTTTGAAACCTACATGTGTTTGGCGACAGGACGTATGCTTCAGCTATATTAGACCATTCAGACCCCTCTAGAGACTCTTGAGACAAATCTGGGAACTTTTTCCGGTGTTGTTGGAGACTTTTGGAGACTCGTTGTGACTTGTTAAGGAGCAGCGGGAGTCTCTCCCAGCTGCAGGCAGCAGGACATGTTAACCCTTCAGCGTCCAGGCTGCAAATGAATCGCGCATGCGCCAAGTTGCCGCTGGCTGTCTTCCAGTCAGTGTCTGTGATGTCGGTAAACTCGTCTATGGAACTCTGTTGCATGAATGCACAACACGATAAATTCAGCATTAATTTAATCCATAAAGATGAACTTTATGTTGTCTGTTGTCACTCAGCTCCTCCCAGCCGTCTGATGCTGTTTCAGCGGCAGCAGCAGATTTTTTTCTTTTTCTCTGACACATTGTACGGTGAAACTAGTGAGTTCCCTTTGAGGACGAGTTTAAAAATAGTTATTCTGAGGGTAGTGTAGAATGAGCCTCTGTATGGAGAAATGAGTGCGCACACAGTAATAATACAGGAAATTATTGTTATTATTGTTAATATTGTTGTATACAGCATTAATAGTGTGTGGTTGTCATAAAATCTCACAGTTATATAACCACTGTTATATATTATTATATTAAATATTATATTATATTATATTATTGCAGGTATAATGTGTCATCAAACAGAAATAGTCTAAATCGTCCTTGTGTGCAGTACTTGAGTAAATGTACTTTGTTACATTCCAGATTTTACTACAAACACAACGATGCGTTTGAATCCATTAAACTGTAAAGTTACAGAGTGAACATGTATAAAAAGTTATTTATAGCATGAATCTGATCAGTATGCATGTGTGTCTCTACAGGCCTGTGTGCTGGACGTCAGTACCATTTAATTTCTGACCTGAAGACTTTTACTGAAGCACAAAGTTACTGCAGAGAGAAACACACAGACCTGGCCACTATAGACAGCATGGAGGATGTGGAGACCCTGAAGGAAATGGGAGGAACAGCAGGAGTGCAGGTGAGTTCACTTTTCTCTTTCTTTCCTGTCAAACATGTTTGTGACATCATGTGACAGTGACTGGTGGGTTTAAAGTTTTACAATCTGAGAAACTTTTAAATCTTTTTCTTTCTTTTTTTTTACAATTAAGGAGGACGAATGATTTAGTTCCCCATTGAACGTGCATTATAAGAGATCTCTTATTGTTCAGTATAAACAGCAGGAATTATTACAGGAAGCAGAACCTATTTCACTGTTCATATGGACACATGAATATTATTATTCATGCAAATATGTGTTTCAGCGTGCCTGGATCGGACTGTACCGTGCCATGAACAGCTGGAGGTGGTCTGATGGAAGCAGCTCCTCCTTCAGCAACTGGAGGTCAGGGCAACCTGACAACTACGGGGGGGTGGAGTCTTGTGTAGTAGCAGATTTCACCTCCTCTGGACAATGGGGGGACGTACCCTGTCACCAGAAGTATACATTCATCTGCTACAGTCCAGGTGAGTGGTAACCCCTGATCCAAACAGTATTTATATCAGATTTAGGTTTACTTTAGCATCAAAGAGAGAATAAAAAACATTTCTGTACAATAAATGTGAACACTCAGGATGTTGGTGTTAATGTGCAGTGTGACCAACTGCAGATAATCAGTTTGTGTTGACTTCAATGTGAGAATATCAACAGATGGAGGAAGTAACTGCTGATAAGTGAGTGATAAGCCCCGCCCCCTGGTGGCGGCCTGCAGTATAGCTCTAAACTGACCACAGGCAGGACTAAACTAACTGAGGACACTTTTATATCAACAGGATGCTGATTGTTATCAGAGCAGAAATCTCTCAACTGATCATGTTTGATTGTCTTTTTAAAGTCCCTTCAAAGCAAGTGTTCAAACTGAGGGTGAAGAGCTCTGTGGATCCCAACAACCCTGCTGTGATGGAGGCAATGCTGAAGCAGGTAAATCTGCTTTTCATTTACATTTCATGCAAAAACCGAGCAAACAAATGAGTGTTTATTAGCGTCGAGATGGAAATTATGGAAGTATGCATGTGTGAGGAGTGTGCGCACTTTAGTGCATGTGTGTGTGTGTGTATCTGTAACTGTAATCACATCAAAGATCAAAGGCAATCAGATCAAAGCAATCAACAGAATTAACTGCAGCTGTTAATGTTCCGAAAGAGTGACAGCAGAGGTGGACAGACTCGAATTTCTGGCCTCGAACAGAAAGCATTTTTGGCAAAACCATAATACCTATCATTGATCCGACTTCACTTTGAGCGTCCCGAGTTCTTCCTGAACGTCTACATATGATTTTTTTAAAGAAAAATTAAAAAATAGCTTTGTTAGAGCGATCTAAAAAAACTGTTCCATCTTACTTTTTTTTAAATCTCCCTGCGTTTTTAATATGGGAGCCAATGAGGCTGTTGGTGGTGTTGGTGGCGCATCTGTGCGTCCTACGCCCAAACTATAACTCTGACAGCTTTACCAGAGGATTGTGAGGGAGAAGATACATTTTCCTATGTTTCTATGTATAAATTATTTCTGTAGAGTGGAATTTGCAGCCTGGAGCGCAGTTTTCAAATTTATTTTTTGACAGTTTTACCTCTCCCTCTACACTCTGGCGATGATGTCACACACTGTGACGCGAACATTCCGTGCAATACACACCCATTATAATCTCAGAATTTCTCCAAAAATGATCATGGTCATTGAACAGGGATTGATAAAAAACTATATGACCTATCGAAACGTGGATTAATACACCGATACACAAGACTTGTGTCTACTGTTTAAAGTTTAAATGGAGTCTCTAGGTGAAATTATGCCGGAGAAGTAGACGTTTAAAAATCTCCAATTATTGTTCTTTTTCGCTCATTTTTTGTCGGCTGTACCATTCATTTCAATGCAGGAAGAAGAAGAAATCCACAGTATAACAGTAGTGCAGCACTGGTCCCTACAGCTATTGCTGTATGGGACCAGTGCTCGGTGAGATTGCCCCGAGGCACTAATAATAAACTTCTATCACCAAGAAAATGTCCAAATACAATCCAGCAATGTGAGAAAAGCCTGAGCGTTTCCAGGAGAAGAAACAGGGAAAGTCACAAACTATCATGTGAGGAAAAAAAGTGTGAAAAAGAGCTTCCAGAGGATGAAATGTAAAGAAGAATGCAGAATGTAATCTCTGTGTGTGAGTAATAATGTTTCTCAGCTCAAACAGAAGCTGAAGGACCAGGGGGTGAATGACGACGTCAGACTGAGCTTCAGGAAGCAGGCAGATGGAAAAGCCTTCCACGAGGAGAAGAAGAAGAGCAGGAAGGACGAGCTCTAATTGAGATTTGCTGTTAATCAGAGAAAAGTGTGTTTCTTTCCTCAGAGTCCTCGTGTGATGTGTGAGAATAGAGCTGCAACAATTAGCAGATTAATCCACTCGTTGCAGCTGTTTTTATAATCAAATCATCATTTTAGTCATTTTACAAGTTTTTATAATCAAATATAATCATTTTAGTCATTTTACAAGCTCTAATGTCAAATATCTGCTGGTTCCAGCTTCTTTAATTTAAAGATTGAATGCTTTTATTGGTCATTAACTAATATTTACTGATATTTAAACATGTTTTATTATTTTTCAAATTTTATATGTTAGATATTATAAATTAGATCTGATGGAATCAACTCCAGTGAAAATCCACCTTTAAACTTTAATGTTATTTTGAAATATGAGTAAAAAAATCTTTCTTCATTTGAGTGTAATATATTACATCAAAACATGCCAAACAGTTCTGGCTTTTTAAATATGAATATTTAATGTTTTCTTTGTTATCTATGGTCATAAACTTATATTTACTCATATTTAAACATGTTGGTTTATTAAAACAAGACTTCTGAATTCATGTGTGTGTGCTGTGGGGATTTATAACAGAGATTTTTCACTATTTTCTGACATTTCATAAATAAGTTTAATGAGATTAGATTACACAGATTCATAAAGTGTCAACAATGAATGAATGAAATAAAATCAGACTTTTGCATTTTTGATGAAAAATGTGTTTATATTTACATTTAAAAAATCAAAGTAATCTTGTTGTGAAAATGTATGATGAAATAACATAATAATGTATGCAATGAATTTAATAAAGTTCTTTAATTATTTCACAAATTGTCCGTTTATTTATATTTGTCACAGTTTACTTGTGTGATGATTTATTTGTGGTGTTTTCTTCTTCATGGATATAAAAGAGAAGAATGTCAAAATGTCAAATGTCAAATATCTGCTGGTTCCAGATTAAATGCTTTTATTGGTCATAAACTAATATTTACTGATGTTTATACTTGTTTTATTGAAACATAACATTCACATTGATCTGTTTGGGCTGTGGGAAATGATAACAGGTAATGTTTTATTATTTTTCACATTTTATAGGTTAGGTAATATTAATTAGATCTGACTGGAATCAACTCCAGTGAAAATCCACCTTTAAACTTTAATGTTATTTCGAATTATGAGTAAAAACATCTTTCTTCATTTGAGTGTAATATATTATATCAAAACATGCCAAACAGTTCTGGCTTTTAAAATATGAATATTTCAATGCTTTTCTTTGTCATATATGGTCATAAACTTATATTTACTCATATTTAAACATGATGGTTTATTATTTTCTGACATTTCATTGATAATATTAATAAGATTAGATCATACATAGTCTTTATGATGAGATCAGATATTTGGTTTCTTCTCAACTTTTTTTGGTTTAGAAATGAACAGGATCAGAAGCATTCATATGATTTCACTCATAAAAAGAGTTTTTAAACCACATGAGAACAAAGTGAGTGTAGAGTTACAGACAGCCACAGGAGAAAAACAAGTTCTGGCCAATCACAGCACAGTCACAGAAGTGGGCGTGGCTTAAAGTGGGTGAAGACTTTTCTTGTGACGGTCAGAGAACAGACACAGAGACAAAGAGAGAGAAGACAAGGAGCAGAAGAGGAGAGTAAACCGCTGCTGGATCCTGTTTCTGAGCCAACATTTGGTGAGTTCACACTTTATTTTCTGCTCTGTTTTCTTCATGTTGTTCTTCTCCTGCAGCTGTTTACCTTTCTCCTTGTTGTTGTTGACACGGGATGTTCATGTTCTGGACTTTAGATCACGCTGTGTGTTTTACAGTTCAGTGCTTACTAAAGAGCTTTTCATGTGAGCTGCAATGAGACTACGCTTGATACATAAAGGTCATATACCAGTGGTGTGTGTGTGTGTATTGGTGTGTGTGTGTGTGTGTGTGTGTGTGTGTCTGTCAGATAGTCAGGGAAACTCTGGAACAGCTTCTCCTCAGCCCTTATTAAGCGATTATCCAAGCAGCACATCCTGTTATTGTGGAGTCTTACTTCCTGCTCCAACATCCTGCTGTGGGACACACACACACACACACACACACACACACACACACACACACGCACGCCAAGAGAGAGGATCAACTATTGACACAGAGACTTTCAAAGAGTTCAAATATTCAGCTGCTATCAAACTGTTCCACAGGAAACACATGGAGAAACAGTCGACACTGGAGGGAACTTTTAATCTGGAACAGTTGTAATAAAACAGGTAAAAGCCCACGGATGGCTCACGATGTTCATGTTTAGTCAGGATATATATGTTTATACATTTATTTATATCCTCATTATGTGTCTCTGTTTGTTGATCTCACAGCTCATCTGTGTCACGAGACACTTCTGACTTCAGGACGTCCGTCTGAAGGAAGAAGAAGAAGAATGAGTCCTCCAAAAAAGGTCATATCACTTTAAAACCTCACTTTGGTTTCTGTGCCAATTCGCTATACTTTAACGTAGAGAAATTATTAAAAGCTTCAACGGTTTAAAAGACTCCGGACTATATCGGGCCAAATGTGCATTTCGATCACCTTCACAGTTTTGAAGGAATGACAGTTTCAGTTCCATGATTTTCAGCATCTCAGAGTTTATAATGGGTGTGTATTGGATGGAATGTCCAGAGTTAGAGTGGATGACACCACAGCTAGAGTGGAGAGAGGCTGCGACATCTTCTGACATTTTTCTGAAAAACCTGTGCTGGTTCCCACAACTTTCACTCTTCATAAATGATTTCTAGGACAGATTATAAAGGAATTGTTGCCGGTCGCAGACATCCTACTCTGGAATCAGTGGGACGTACAGGTTTGTCTCAGTGAGCCTGACTGTGACAGCAACTCCAACCAACTGTCCCATAGAGCAGCTGTTCTCAACCTTGGGGTCGGGACCCCAATTGGGGTCGCGAGATGATTTCTGGGGGTCGCCAAATCATTTTGGAAGTCAGCTCTGTCTCCACTGTGTTAAAGTGTTCATGTGTTAATGTGTTTTTGTCTTTTTTGTCTTTTTGGTCTTTTTGTGTCTTTTTTTATCATTTTGTGGTCAATTTGTGTCTTTTTGGATAATTTTGTTTCCTTTTTTTGGTCAATTTTTAGCTAATTTTGTGTATTTTCTGTCATTTTGTGTCTTTTTTGGTAATTTTGTGTCTTTTATTGGTCAATTTTTTGGTAATTTTTTGTCTTTTTTTGGTAATTTTGTGTCATTTTGTGTCTTTTTTGGTAACTTTGTGTCTTTTTTTAGTCATTTTGTGTCTTTTTTTGGTCATTTTGTTTCTCTTTTGGGCCATTTTGTGTCTTTTCTGACAAATTCCTGAGTTTATATGATCTGAACTGTGTGTGTGTGAGATTGTGTTCAGTGAGTGGGGGTCGCGGACAACATGCATGTTAAATTGGGGGTCACGACTCAAAAAGGTTGAGAACTACTGCCATAGAAAACTGGGACCAGCCATTTCTAGAAGGAAACAGAAAAACACTGTTTTCCAACCTGCCATCTTGTTCACATTGCTTTTGTTACAGAAATGAAATGTACATCAACGAGTTCAGGGGGAAATTATCTTTCTGATGAGACTAATATTTTATTGTTAGGACTCAGGGTTTTTGAGAAAACAAGAGCAGTTTAAATTACCTTTCTCAGCTGTTAGATATCAGCTAGTGTGTGCCCCTCCCCTCTCCACTATCTAATGCTGCACTCATCACCATAGCAAGCATAGCAACTAGCCTAGTATTCCCACCCTGGAATACAAGGCCTGCAGGCCACACTGACACTGGGAACTGTTGCAGGTGGTAACTAACCGTTCACACTCTCTCCCTTTCTGTTTGTCTGTTGCTATAGAAACAGGGAGAAAGAGAGGGACGCAAACATCACCGCTGTCAGCTCTGTGACAAAAAATTCACAAGAGCTGACAATTTAAAGGTTCATCTACGGAGTCACACTGGAGAGAAACCATACAGCTGTGACCAATGTGGGAACACTTTCACCACAGCACAGAACCTGAGGCAACATCAACTCATTCACACTGGAGAGAAACCTCACACATGTGACCAGTGTGGGAACAGTTTCACCAAGCCAAGTAGGCTGAGACAACATCAACGCATTCACACTGGAGAGAAACCGTACAGCTGTGACGATTGTGGATATGCTTTCAACTCAACAAGCAGCCTGAGAAAACATCAACGCATACACACTGGAGAGAAACCGTACAGCTGTGACGATTGTGGGATCGCTTTCACTCGGGCACAGCACCTGAGACGACATCAACGCATTCATACTGGAGAGAAACCGTACAGCTGTGACCAATGTGGGATCGCTTTCACTCGGGCACAGCACCTGAGACGACATCAACACATTCATACTGGAGAAAAACCATACAGCTGTGACCAATGTGAGCAAGCTTTTGTCACCAAATGTGAACTAGAATGCCACAGACGTGTTCACACTGGAGAGAAACCATACTGGTGTGACCAATGTGGGAAAATGTTTTCTCGGAGTAGTAACCTTAAAGCTCACCAACGTGTTCACACTGGAGAGAAACCGTTCTGGTGTGAACAATGTGGGAAAATGTTTTCTCATAGTAGTAACCTTAAATCTCACCAACGAGTTCACACAAAGTCTTCTTAAGCATTTTAGAGCCGAGCCAGCTGTTTTTTCATACCTCCTCTCCATGTGCTGTGTTGTTATATTCTGAGCTTCTCTATGAAACTAAAGACTGACCAGCAGTAACCTTGTCTGACTGCGGTGGTTTGATCCAGTGAGGAGGAAGAGGAGATGAACCAACAGAGATACAAAAACATTCTCTGATTGAACAAACATTTATTCCTATTAAATTCTGATGAAATCAAAATATTATTGTAAACACTGACCTGTTGTTTTTGTCATTCTCAGCATCAACACGATCATCATTATAATTATTTGACACCAGTAAGATAATAAATAACATAGCCCATACAGCCTGTAATCAGTGGTGGAATGTATCTAATTACATTTATTCAAGAACTGTACTTTAGTAAAATATTATGGAAGTTGTACTAAAGTTGAATATTTCCATTTTCTGACACTGTGCTTTCATTTGCTTTTATTTGTTCATTTAGAATAAATATCTTTCTGGAATACAAATGCTGTCTATTTAATGCCGTACACTGTGAACGATATGTCAACCTCTTCTATGAAAATAATTCCAAATTCCTTCAAACATTACTAAATATAAATGTAGTAATTTAATTATAATTATATTAATAATTATTAATCAGTGTTTAAGAACAATTATTTTTCCATAAAAGCCCAAATTTGGTGCCTCTCACACATTCTAATGCCACTATTCCATCATATACACTGATTTTAATGATTACATATTTTAAGTAGGGCCGGGACTTTAACGTGTTAATAAAGATTTATTAATTACACAAAAATTATTGCGTTAAAAAAATTGACATTGCATTTTAATCACACTTATTTTTGCACCGCGGAACGTTTCTCACTGGATGAGTTTCAGGCGGACCGATTATACTGGAGCACCAACTAGCGTTGATGAGTTGAGACAACAACAAACCACAGTGAACATGAAGGAAGAAGCTGATGAGACCTTTGGTTGGCCCCGTGGATGATGGGACATTTAGTTACTAAAAACCAACGGATGGAAGCGTCCATAAGAGCATGGTTGTGTTGCTAGGCAACAAGGAATTCACATATCACCATAGCAGCACATCCAGCCTCAAGTATCACCTCAATGCTAAACATATAGCAGCTAGCGGCTAGTGTGCTAGCTAGCGTGGATTGTGTTTTACTTCAAAAACCAAAGTATTCTAGTACAGAAGGTCTACCTACCTATAGGCTACCTGGATTTATGAAATGTACTATATTTATAAATATGCTATTGCTACACTTAATGGCAAAACTTGCACTGGTCTGTTGGACTTGAACAAAAATAAACAATATTTTTGTTGCTTAAGCTTATGTATTCAGTCATTATTCAATGGTATACTAAAAATCCATGTGAAAAAAATGACTTCTCACTGTTCTCAGGTCAAATATATATAATATATAATTTTAAGCATTATTTTAAAGGAGAATAAGGGTTCTTGTATATTTTATTTAAGGCATCTTATTTTGACAGTCTTCTTGTAAATTCTGTGGTCAAGACTGTGCTCCTATTTTGAAAGCTGCATGCGTTTAGCGACAGGAAGTTATTGAAAACAGTTAGTCACAGTTTCGTGTGATTCAAAAAACTTTAAAAGCTAATATTAGCTCGCGGCTAACGAACGGCATAATGCAGCAGTGTGTTTGGATCTGACTGCCCAGACCGGTTGATAATATTTAGTTTGGTGCGAGCACACGCATATGGAGCGATACTTTAACTTTATATTATGAATCATGTAAAAGTACTTAAAATGTGAAATAGACACATTGTGTTTCCAGAATCTATAGATGTCACAGTCATTTTTCCAATGATCATTCTTCATTTATCACAGTGCAACCTCAGGTTCTCTAAGCTGTTACTGGCCCAAAACACGATCCAACAGTTCAGACACCAGATCAATAATTTTGACTTGACCATGAGACAGCAGACTTGGGTATGAAGTTTTACATGGTTGATATTCAGCATTATTACTATATACATGAAGTTATCTTTAATAAGTGGCCTTTAATTTTCGGGTGATAAATCCCTTGTGGTGGCTCTGAAGCAGAGCTGCCCTGCTGCAGTGCTCTGCACCTGTGCATCACCAACACTATAAACAAAATTTGCTTGATGCAAAAAACTCACGCATTTATGCATATAACCGCACACAGTGAGACACGTATCAGCACCTGATAGCACTGAAGGGTAGTCAGTGATTTCAGCGACGCAAGAGAAGCACGATCAAAAAGAAAACACTCCTACAAGGTGAGTCTTTCACACTTTTAAAAAAAAAGAATTTCAATTTAGCATGTCTGATTTTAAGATATCTATAAATGCCTAAAAATTGCAGTTGAAAGTACAGAACATTGTGACAAAGTTCTGTACTCAAGTCTCGGTTTGATGCATTTTCTGAAAATGTAAAAGGTAGTGCCCCTTTCAGTAAAGAATGTCAATGGATTTATTTGGAGTGGACCTGCGTAACAGCGTCCACTTGTTAAATGTTGTGAGTAAAGTGTTTGTTCTGAAGTCCAACCCTGTTCTTTCACCTGAAGTTTGGTCAAGTGTATTGTTTTTTTGCCTGAAATTTTACTTATGGAAGTTTGGTATCAGACATTGACGGCCGTGACAAAGCAATTAGGTAACACTTTACAATAACCATCATTTATAAATGGTAAACAGAGAGTTAATTAATGTTTAATCATCATTTATAAACCATATATAGTCCATTTAGAATGGTACATATATCATTTATTAATGTTTAACTAACTACATCATTTATAAATTACAAATACATGGTATATTCATGTAAGTTCATGGTATATTAATGTAAGTGTATAGTTACTTTACCATCAACAAACAATTTAATTATAATTAATAGTTCATTAATAGCTTTAGTTGCACTCATTTTAACATTTTAAACACCATATTAAGTATGTTAATGATTTTGAAATGATTCATATACCTTTAAGAAATTGGTTGAAAACATTTAAAGATTAAATTTGTATAGCACTTTGTAAAATGGTTAATAATTTATTTTGTTTATTTGGTTTATAAACCATCTATAAACACTACTTGGTTGGTTATTGTAAAGTCTTACCAGCAATTATATCTATCAAGTTACAAAATAAATTCTTACACATTTTTCCTGCATCTTATTTTAATTCTGTTATTCTTTCTCTCTCTGTGCATCCAGTTATCCATACAAATAGAAATGTCGGCCAATTCCTCCTCCAACTCCTCCATCATTTGCCTAGACAATACCGGCAATTTAGTCTTCACGTCTTTCTTTGTTGTGTACATCCTCCTCCTCCTCCCTCTCTTCATCCTCGTCCTCTACATGGGCTACCAGCAACGGAGGAAAACCGTGACGAGTCACTCAGACGTCTTCACCTTTCACATGGTTGCCATGGAGATGATCGGTACCTTGGGGTATTCCTTCTACTGTTATGCCACCTACACTAATCACTTTGTTTTAGTACAAGTGGGGGTTGCCTTCTTCACCATTAACTCATCTGGACAGATGTTTTTTCACATCCTCACCTGTGTGGAGCGCTACCTGGCTGTGGTTCACCCGGTCACCTACCTGGGGCTGAGACAGGCGGGCGGGGTCCGGATCAGGAACATCAGCATCGGATGTGTTTGGCTGATGAGCCTGGGGTTAGTTGGTCTAACAACGTCAGATGGTTTAAGCATCATCGTGTGTTGCATGTTATTGGCCGTCTCCTTTGTTGTCGTGTCTTTCTGCAGCCTTTGTGTTCTCCGTGCTCTGATTCGTCCAGGGCCAGGGGAAGTGGGCGGGAAAAGGGAGAAGGTTGACCAATCAAAGCAGCGGGCTTTCTACACCATCATGGCTATAATGGGAGCATTGTTGTTGAAGTTGTTGAGCAGCCTGATTTGCAGTGCTCTATATACTACTGGAGTCCCTACGGGCGAGTGCAGTAATCCATTGACAATCATGTGGTCTGCATTCTGGTTGTCTCTGCCCAGCAGTCTGGTGTTACCTCTGCTGTATCTGCACAGAGCCGGAAAACTACCAGGCTGCAAACACAACAAATAATCCATTTAAGGATTAAGGTGGCATAAATGAGATTTGATTAATTTGAATTGAACCAGACTACCTAATATAAAACTTAAGATTATATCTATCTGTGTGTGTAATAATTTCCAAATCTTCGTATCCAATTTGAACATTTTATGGAGTTGAAATATAAGGGGAATTACCTCATCCAGGGTCCTATTGTAAGAGTCTTTGAAACTGAAATATGGTAGAAAATGAAATGTGGCATAATGAAATGAAAAATGACAACCTCTTTGAATGTCTAATACCCAGAGCTGGTTGGAGTCGGTGCCCAATCTTGAACCAGTTCTTTGCTTTTTCGACTGCCGAAGAACCGGCTCTCGGCCAGGAAAACTGGTTCCAGAGCGGCACCAACTCTCTGCTGGTCTTGAACCACCAACCGCTACGTCGGGGGCTGGGGGCGGGGCATATCATGTGTATCATTCATTTATTAGATTTGTGGGCAAATGCAATGTGATTGATACGGGCTTGCGTTAGTGGGCTAACGCTAGCGGGCTAGTACTAGCGGGCTAGCGTTAGCTTACAACAAAGTCCAACATTAACATCCTACCTTCATTGTTAATAAAAATGTATTTGCCGTTTGGATGACAATGACGGCTCAAAGCCAGGAGCAACATTTGTAAAGAGACGATGTAGTCATTATGTAGATGTTATTATACTTACTGAGAGGGCGGAGACATACAGACGTAATCAGTGACGTAATGATGTGGCTCTCTTGCCTGTGGGAAAGCAAACAGGTTCTGAGCTGGTTCTCAAGTTGAAAGGACTGTGAACCAGCCCTGGAACTGCTTTGGTTGAAAAGAGGTATCAGTGCCTTAGTCCGGCGGCTTAGGACCAGATTTGGGAAGAAAGGGGACACGTCGGACAAAAGCACCAAATTTTTTCCACATGCTCTCTATCACTATAGGTTTAAATTTTTGGTTGGAGCCAATTCATCAAGATTGCAGATCGGAGATGGCAGCCATATAAAATCTATGAGAACCAGTATATCTTCTAAACCACTTAGAAGGTCAATCTTAGTGTCAAAATCTACATTTTCTGGGTCAAAGAATAATTTAAAGCTACTGAGAATATCACTAGATGATCAAATAGATATGTTCATTTTGGCCATGTATTTACATAATTATTAGATTCCAAACATTTTCAGCTCAGGATTCCCTGCTGCAGCACTTGAAGCGAGTTGTCTACCAGTCTGGGTGAAAATTAATCTATTTGATCAAATAATCATCTAGTGATATTCTCAACAGCTTTAAATGATTCCTTGACCCAGAAAATGTAGATTTTGACACCAAGATTGACCTTCTGAGTGGCTTGGAAGATGTATTGGTTCTCATAGACTTTATATGGGTGCCATCTCGGATCGGCCATCTTGATGAAGTGGCTCCTACCAAAAATTGAAACCTATGGTGATAGAGAGCACGTGGAAAAAATTTGGTTCTTTTGTCCAGCGTGTCCCCTTTATTTAGCTAAGCCGCCTGACTACCTCCATTGGTTAGCCGAAAGCCGAAAAAAGTTAGCCAAAGGAGTTAGTCCATTTTAGAGAGGAAATGGCGATATTGAAACCGGTCCTCTGATCTGAAGTCTGTGTTATTTTTGCAGACTGTATATTTCTGCGTACTGGGGTCCCTAAAGAGTCTAAACTGCATAAATCAGATATCAATATCAAGCTGTGGATTAAATTAGTCCAATTTTAATCTTGTGTGATGACGTTAGTCCCCATAGAGGCATTTCATTGTAGTTTGAGCTGTTTAACTACTAGAGACCTAGAGCATTCAGAGGACGGATGGCTTTCCACACTTTATTGACAATAATGGGGTTTCTCGGCAGGCAACACAACACAAGTGCTGCCATACAATCGCACAAAATACACAAATCTACTAAATGTCAAAAAGTTGTGGTTTTTCTGTGATGTTTCTCAAGGTCTCGGTGTAATATTTTGGAGGTTTTTTGTTTGTTTTTTTACCATTTCTTCCTCAATATTTGAAGGCTGTGTCAAGATAGTTTCATGCTCCATGTGTATAAAGTGCTCATAATGTATTTTATATATCTTTAACAACTTCTTATCTGATTGTCCTATCAGAGAACACACAGCTGCTCTGGGTCTCATTATACCAACTGATTTGAATAAGCAGCAGCTTTACTTCACAGGTCATTTGAATCCTGTCAAGCATCCATTTTAATAGACAAATGAATCAGTGGATGTCAGAACCAGATCTGCTTTACATACTCAACCATGTATTTATTTGATTAGGCAAGGCAAGGCAAGTTTATTTATATAGCACAATTCGGACACAGGGCCATTCAAAGTGCTTTACAGGGGCAAGATTAAAATACATAAAACACATTTAAAAGCTAATTTAAAAAAAAAAAAAAAAAAAGTGAATGAATAAAACATTTAAAAGCGAATGAATAAAAATTACAGGTTAAAATGGAAACAGAAAAGTCTTCAGACTTGATTTAAAAGAGCTGAGAGTTGCAGCAGACCTCAAGTTCTCTGGGAGTTTGTTCCAGAGATTTGGTGCATAAAAACTAAACGCTGCTTCTCCTTTTTTAGTCCTAATATATATATATATATAATATAACTCTGGGGACTGTAAGTAGACCTGTAGACCATTAGGCGGCCCGCGGGCCACATCCGGCCCGTTGGCTGTCCTTGTCCGGCCCGCGTGAGGTTACCAAGAAATTAGAAATCAATACAACCGCAGTGCTTTTATTTTGAAGCCGATTTACGTATATCTGAGTTGCACTTCAGCAAACAAGCACTTTTACAATAGTTAAGACAACAAATATAGCCACTAATATATATGACAGAAGAAAATAAACTTTAACAAACCTTGTGTCCTGTCAGTCAGCCACTATAGAAGCCTTTTTCATACTTTATATCAACTTTATAAATTACGAAGTACTCGTTATTATTTACCGTTCGTTTTTCATTTAACCATTCCACCTGTTATTTCCTGTCTCTACCTTTCAAAAATGAAAGCACCCGTTTCACACTGCATGGCACCTTTTCGAAATAAAAGCATCACAACATTGTAAAACACCTTGAAAATTTACAAAAATGGGGGGAAAAAGCTATATAATACAAAAACACCGACAGGAACCTTGCTAAATGTAATTTACAGTTGTGTTTAAAATAAATGGAAAAGTGATATAGTGATTGGAGTATTTACTACTTTTTACTGCTATATTTGATTTACTCCACATTAACAGTCTTATCATAATATGTGTTCCTATCAGTAGCAGCTCAAAACCAGATAATTTACTATATTTTATAAAGCGATTGAATTAATATTGAACAGAGGTGAGTACTCGAGCAGCAGCGTTCTGAATTAGCTGAAGCTGTCTGATAGATTTTTTTGGAAGCCCTGCAAGGACACTGTTACAGTAGTCAAGTCTACTAAAGATAAATGCATGGACAAGTTTTTCTAAATCTTGCTGAGACATAAGCCCTTTAATTCTTGATATGTTTTTAAGGTGGTAATAGGCTGACTTATTAATTGATTTAATGTGTTTTCTGGCTTGGTGTGTGGTTTCTAACATAACAGATTTAAGCTCTGCACTGACTTTTAATTGTTCATCTTTGGCACCAAAGACAATTACTTCAGTTTTGTCGCTGTTTAATTGAAGAAAATTTTGGCACATCCAATCATTGATTTGTTCAATGCACTTACTTAGTGTTTGAATTGGACTATAGTCACCTGGTGATATGGTTATGTAAATTTGTGTGTCGTCTGCATAATTGTGGTAGCATAATTTGTTATTATTCATAATCTGAGCTAGTGGGAGCATGTAGATGTTAAACAGAAGAGGCTAGGATCATTTCTCTACATCTTGTGGACTCTGTGTGTGTAAGCTTGTATAACTCATACAGCTCATGTATTTACTCTATATGTATTTGCTTGTTACAGCTAATATCCAGCTCATTATCCCAAGTTGTAACATAAATAAAAGAAAATAAACTGGTTGAACTGTTTGTGTGATCTGTCTGATGAAACTGTGTGCAGAGGTTAGTTTGTCTGATTTGATCTGTTACCTTTGTAGAAAACAACACTGGCAGAAAATATCTGATATTTGGGCTTTTCCATTTGCGCCATGTTTGCCACTTTAGGGTGTTAGCATGCTGACATTTGGTGATTAAAATATTGTTTCAAAGGTCAAAAATTAAAAATGAACTGTAAAGTCAGGAGATCCAAAAGTAAGGAGCATTCTTTGGCTTGCAGTTTTTTCTTAAAGTGAACTCTGATCTGACTGCCCTGCAGATGAAAAGTCTGAAGAGTACCAAAGTCAATGGGAAAAGTTGGAAACTGAATTACCATTCCAAGAGTCACACCACTAGCTTAGCTAACGGCTAAAAATGACTTGGAAATATTATTCTGCCTCAGCAAGCTCTTTTTTTTTGGTAATAATATTTAAGTAGGAGAGGCTATAGTCTTTGTTGCCATTTAAAAAGCCAATTGTTTTTACCAAAATCAGTTTAAACTAAAGTCTTTATTTATTAGTAGCCCTTTGTTATGACCATGGGTCGTATGGTTTTGGTATGTGTATGTCAGTGTTAATGTAGTTAAATCTCCCTACCAGAGGGAGGTGCTGCTCTCCAATTGTGTTGTGTGCCTCCCTTTGTGTTGGCAGGTGGTGATTGGAGATGCTGATTGGCCAGGAGATGATCAGGGCAATGCTTGAAAAGAATGTCTTCCTCTATGCCTTTAAGCGCGTTTCCACTGAGTCCTTTTTGGAAAGCGGCTGAGTATTTTGGCTCCGCCTTCTAGTTAGATCCCCTCAGCCTCTGTTTCCATACAGGTACTTTTGTAACAGCTAACCAGTGGAGCTTGAATGTTACAACAGATGGACGCGCCAAGCAGTGTTGCCAACTTAGTGACTTTGTCGATATATTTAGCGACTATTCAGACCCCTCTAGCGTCTCTTTTTCAAAAAAGCAGCTAGTGACAAATCTAGCGACTTTTTCTGGTGTTATTGGAGACTCGTTACTGTAGTGGAGCGGCTAAGTGCTCATTTTTGCCAGAATCTTTCAGTTTATGATACAAGCGTGAAAATTGGCATGAACACTCTCCATGGGTCACTTAACAAGAAAATTGTCCGAGACATTTGAAATTTTAAGATGGCGGCCATTTTTCAAGATGGCCGACACCTAACCCAGCCAACATGCATAAGTGGGCCCCATATGGGTTACAAATGGGCAGCATGGGTACAGAGTGGGCATGGGCTTGAACTGGGCAAATTGGCTGGACCCCATATGGTTTCATTAACATGGGTCCTATGTAGGAAGCCCATGTGTGCTGACCATATGGGTCCCAAAGGGGATATGAATTGGCAAAGTGGGCATGGGATAGAAGTAGGCGAATTATGTGAGTCCCACATGGGTCACATAACATGAGTCCCACATTGAAAGCCCATATGGGCCAACTCTAAGGGCCCAATAGGGGATTTAAGTGGGCATGGGGTGAAACTGGGTATCATTTCTTGGGCCCCATGTGCTTCATCAGATTTGGGTCCCACATGAGCTTCCCATGTGGGCTGACCGTGTGGGCCCTGTAAGTGATAAGAATTGGCTAAGTGGGCATTGGCTGGAAGAAGGCAAGTTGTGTGGACCCCATGTGGTTTCAGTAACATGAGATCCACATGGTACGCCCAAGTGGGCCTACTCTATGGGCCCCATAAGGAATATAATTGGGCGATGTAGGCATGGGGTGGAATTCTGAAACAATATCTGGGACCCATGTTGCTTCAGTAACATGGGTCCCACATGGTAAGCCCATGAGGGCCTTTTGTATGGGCCCCATAAGGGATATAATTGGGCAATGTAGGCATGGGGTGGCAGGTAGTAACAATATCTGGGACCCATGTTGCTTCAGTAACATGGGTCCCACATGGTAAGCCCATAAGGGCCTACTGTATGGGCCCCATAAGGGATATAATTGGGCAATGTAGACATGGGGTAGGAGGTAGTAACAATATCTGTGGGACCATGTTACTGAAGCAACATGGGTCCCACATGGTAAGCCCATAAGGGATATAATTGGGCAATGTAGGCATGGGGTGGGAGGTAGTAACAATATCTGGGACCCATGTTGCTTCAGTAACATGAGTCCCACATAGTAAGCCCATGAGGGCCTACTGTATGGGCCCCATAAGGGATATAATTGGGCAATGTAGGCATGGGGTGGGAGGTAGTAACAATATCTGGGACCCATGTTGCTTCACTAACATGAGTCCCACATGGTAAGCCCATGAGGGCCTACTGTATGGGCCCCATAAGGGATATAATTGGGCAATGTAGGCATGGGGTGGGAGGTAGTAACAATATCTGGGACCCATGTTGCTTCACTAACATGAGTCCCACATGGTAAGCCCATGAGGGCCTACTCTATGGGCCCCATAAGGGATATAATTGGGCAATGTAGGCATGGGGTGGGAGGTAGTAATAATATCTTGGACCCATGTTGCTTCAGTAACATGGGGCCCACAAAGTAAGCCAATAAGGGCTTACTCTATGGGCCCCATAAGGGATGTAAGTGGGCAAAGTAGGAATGTGTGTGTTTTTTCTTTTTTGCTGAACTCTGTTGTTTATTGTTTGCATCTTTAAAAACATCAAAATACTAATTTGACATCTGTGGACAATTTTTCATAATCCTAATTAACGTGAGACATGATGATACCAGAATAAAAAGGAGCATGAACCCTGATTAAAATCTACAGGCTATATTATCCTTCTTAATAACTCTGTGACTGTAGACATGAAAGCAGCTGTCAGGTGTGCTGTAAGGAAATGTGCCTCATTTTTTTTTTGACTGACTGCCACTTGAGACTTATTGCCCATACAGTTCATATCATCAATATTACAGTCAAACTTTAGCCCAAAACAACATGTCGGCATTGTCATCAGCATTATCTTGTATGTGGTTGTGGCTTGTAAGGAGCGATTGCTCTGTGGTTGTAACAGACCTGGTCAAACTGTAGACAGATTGCTGGTGAATAGTTTGAGAATTTTAGTGCTCTCTTACCTTTGACACATCTAACACACATTACAGGGGAAAAACACCCAACACAGTTTAAAGTTGACATTGAGGTGGAACTTGTTTTTTATGATCTGCACCCTAAAACTATCTCACATTTTTTTTGGTCTTGTGAATTTACATAGAAGCTCTGGAAGGACATTGCCTCCTTTGTTAACACAAATATTTTCACTGGTTTTACTTTGCCTTATAAAGATGTCATATTTGGCTGTTTTGATCACAGAAAGAAGGATGATGATGCATCATTTCTTAAAAATGTATTTTTTCTTTTGCCAAATACCACATACACAAATGTAAGTTTTCAAGTAAAAAAACAAATTTCTTTTTGTTTAAGTCAGAGTTTGAACAGTATATCTCAACTCTCTCCTGTCTACAAAACAAAAAAGCTGTGAAGACTGCCAACATATGCTCTGCGTTTCATGTCTTTAACACGTAATCTTGCGTCTGTTTATTTTATTATTTATTTGTTTTTGTTTCATTCTTTTCCATTTAATTATTCTTCTATTTTATTTTATTTTTTAAGTATTTACTTCTATTTTATTTTAAGCATTGTTTATATTTCTGTAACTCGTTTCTTCTTTGTAACTGAGCATTGTATTGCTGTTTGATATTAAAAAAAATGAATTAAAAAAAAGCACACAACACAGGTAATACTGAATAACAAAAGCAGCTGCAGTTCTGTGGGGGCAGAAGCAGAATTTATTCATCCTAAATAAATACAAATAAAATAAGAATTTTGTTATATATATATATATATATATATATATATATATATATATATTGATTGGTATATTGATAAGGTTAAGATTAAGATTAATTTTTAAAATAAAAAAATGTTTTTATTTTTAAGGGTACACGGTTTTTGCTTTAAATTTAATTGTTTCTTAGAAATATACATTCAGAAGATCCAAGATCAGCCCCCTGTCATTTTTTTATTTTTTTTTTAGAGTTTAGGTCACGTGTACATAACGGTCACACTGCGCGCTTTTATTTTGAATTTCTTGGGAACAGCGCCTACAGCGGCAAAGAGCAGCAGTCCGCGGTAGAAGCAACATCGTGCATTTGACACTGGTGAGTGGCATATCTATCTCTCTATTATTAAAGTTATTGTATTAAACCATCATTACTATCCAAGTATTGTGAGGTAAGACACTGGGGAATTTTCAAAAATGCTTGTTTGAACGCAGGCTCAGCTAATGTGGTGAGTGTTTTAGCTAGCTTTAGCTAATGCGAATAGGCCTAATAAACCTAATTAGTCGAAATGCCGTTACTGTTTTTATATAGCCCCTCTCTAAAACAAAGGCAGTATATACAATTTCGAATAAAAAAAAATGCAAGCTGAATTAGCTCAACAGGCCCATGTGGCGAATTTTTGTTGCTGTGGCAGCTAGCTCTTCAGCTAGTTACTGAGTGTAGTGGGTGAATTTAATCAGCCCACAAGCCACAGTGGCCAGTTAAAAAAGAAAAAATATATATATCATGGCGGACCCGTAACAACATTAATTGACAGCGTTTGCGAGAGTGTGAGAGACAATCGTCCGTGTCACCTTGTCGGCTGCCTGTTTAGTGTGTGTGTGTGTGTGTGTGTGTGTGTCGCTGCAGCTTGAGAGCTGGAGTCAGACGGAACACACGTGAAATAGACACACAGCGCTGAAGTCGCGGACATCGTTAAACTTCTCACACTCACAGATCACTTCTCACACAGCAGATAGAGAAGCAGGTATTTATTTAAAGTTAGAGAGGGAGAAGGAGCGAGGTGAGCCGAGGGAGGGAGGAGGAGCGAGGTGAGCCGAGGGAGGGAGGAGGAGCGGACAGGCAGGAGAGGCTGGGATAAGAGGAGAGAAGCTGCTGATTGAGAAAGGCAGATAAGCTATTTAATTTTGATCAAATTATCATGTAGTTGATTTATGGATAGTGGAATAAATATTGCATGGTGGAGCTTACTGTGGTATTATCATACTGTCAGATCTTGATATCATGATATGTCTTACAATACTGCAATAAATATCATGGGCTTGTTATTGAGGTATTTTGATATTGTTACAACCCTAGTAGAGCACAAAGAGCAGAACAATAGGGGATGATACAGTTAATCTACAGTAAAATTGAACGTGTGTGAAGAAATAGAGCATTTTCTAAATCAATATTTTTACGTCGTGTACTGTTGACTTAAAAAAAAAACAAGACAAATAACAAATGATACAAATGTATGCTTGCAAAATGGTGGCTGGTAAAAACATTGAGTGACTGGTAGAACATCATATTTGTTGAATAATCAAATCGTAGGACCCTGAATCGTAATTGAATCAAATCATGAGGTGCCTTCAGCCTTATACACACATTAATCTAATTTTCAACAGATTCTTTATGTGTGAGACCCCACACATGAAGATAAAAAAATCTTTGATTGAACAGTTTGGATCATATTGTGTGTGGTGTGCTCCGATATTCCAAATACAGCACACCACACACATAAAGATTTGTCTCATGACACACAAGATTCTTGCCCCCTGTGCCAGAATTCTAGTGTGATCAAACGTGATCTGATATTTTTGAAAATATTGAACATGTTTAATATTTACAATTGTCAGCGTGGACCGTTTTTTCTGAGTCGATTGTCAGGAGAATTTTACTCTTTAACACACCCCACACGACAGGATAATCTCATAAAATAATCTTAGGATATCTTAAAATAATCGGCCTAAAATATTCTTCATACTTTTGCCAATATGGCCCTGAAGTTGGCCATTGTTTAATTCTAAATGATGTTTAAAGAGAATATATTTTTTAATGTTCATAGCTCATACTGTCAACCAAATTTATTTTACAGAGGCTCTTAAAAAGAACTTGTTGACAGCACAGGTGAACCAGCAGGAAGCAGAGAGGGAGCTGTCCAAATGGTTCACTGGGGCAAGAGACAGAGGAGGAGGAAGAGCAGCCAGACAGCCGGTGCCAAATTAATAGTAAGCAGTGGTGGAACTGTAAAACTCGTAATGTCTAATAAAGTTACTCCTGTCATACAGAGCCATATATTAACTCTTTCAAGTCAATAAAAACATGGTCCCTCTTCTCTTACTGCACTTCAAAGAGGTCACTGTGGAGAAAACAAAAACCACGGTTTGTAAATGTATGCACCTGGCTGGAGTCCTATACACTGTTTGTAGCTCTCTTTTTTTAAGTGCCCATGTTTTTATTGACTTGGAAGAGTGCCTATATGGCTGTCTATGACAGGAGTAACTTTGCAAGTTTTACAGTGAGGTCAAGACACACAAAACAGCAAACACACACACACATCAAACAAAACACAGCAAATCTTGTTTTCATAAGAAATATTAGCATAATGTAGTCAAACTGGCATTTTAAGGGTTAAAATCCTGATGATTATTCAATATTTGATAGTTTTGATGAGGACTGAAGTTGATCAAAAGATTTAACCCAAAAAAGTTGAAAAAAATATATCAGTAATAGTTTTATTGTGTTTTTAGAAGTGGACATGTCTGCCATAAAAGGGTAGTACAGTTTAAAATCTGACACTACACAAAAAAACTAGAAATGCATCAAAATCAATTTTGTTGCTAATCTTTGACATATCCAAGACTGATAAATGCCCCAGCCAAAAAGTATTTCTTAAATGGAAAATAACTCAATTTTTGTTTGTTTTTTCTTTGAAAAACAGTGACATCGTGGAATCAAACTGGCATTTAAAGGGTTAAAATCCTGAAAATAATAATTGAATATTTTTAAAGTGTTATTTAGAAGTGGACATGTCTGCCAACAAGTGGCCAAAAAGGGAATTTTACATCTTAAACCTGACACTACACAAAAGCTAAAAATGCATCAAAATCAATTTTGTTCTTAATCTTTGACATATCCAAGGCTGTGATAAAAACAATGCCCCAGCCAAAAATTATTTATTATATGAAAAACAGCTCTAGGTTGGATCTTTATTCAAATTGTACTCAGTACTCAATTAGGATGTTTTAAGACAACATTTGTATGTGTACATCTGTAAAAGGTAAGAGGTTTGTGAAAGTGGGACGCATGTATCAATAAATTCCTTTTATTATGGTCAGTGGAGTAGCATAGACCAGGGATCTTTAAGCTGGGACCAAGATGGGTCTTGTGTATATAACTCAGTTGGGGCCCACTCACACCTAGTGTAATGCTGCCTTAAACCCACAGGGGCACGCATGCGACCAACATAGGACTCACAGACTATCCACCCACACTGTAACGAATTGCTGTAAATTTACTGCAGGATTTCAACAGTATTAAGGCGTTTTTTTAAAATGCAGTGCTTTACTGTTAATATTAAAGAAAATCTGTTAAATTACAGTCCATTCAGTTTTTTTTAACAGAACTGTAATGTATTCCTAAAATACAGCACTTTACCGTAAACGTATCTTAACTAACACTATCATGCAGTATTTTGGGCATTCTGGGAAGTGGGAAGAGCATTGCCCGAGCTGCACATGTGAACCTGCCATTCTTGATCCATCCCCATCCTTCTAATTATTTGATGAGTATAGCAATTTTATTTTATTGTTTTATATTATATATTTATATCATTGTTTTATTTGATTGTATTTGTTTTGTTTGCAATGATTACTGCATGTGCACATCATGCTATAGAAGGATATACCAGCTAGCTAAATTAATTAATCAAACATACAAGGAGCACATTTGAATTTCTACTAAGTTAATGTGTGTTGACACCTGCATTTTGCCAGTGAATTCATGAAACTTTACGATAGTCTTGTGTAAACATTTTACCGTCTAAGTCACTTCGACAGTTGACTACAGTGCATGCTAATTATTGTGTGTCACAGTGCAGATTCAAATTTTCAAAAAAATTCAATATTATTTTCAAGATATTTATTGGATGACAAATGAAGTACTGAAGAATATTTGTTTTGCTGAGCTCGATTGACTTTTGACACATTTCTTTGATATTACAGATGCAGTAGATGACTTTACTGCTGCCCTACTTATCATAGTAAGTAGTATACTTGCATGTTCATCACATCACAACAGTCAAGTCTGTTCGGCTTGCAATGATGTTTTCTTGTCGGATCTGTAGCCAAGTTTCTTTATGATACATACATATGCCATGTCATACACTTACTCATCTTATAGCAGTACACTTTGTATTTCACTTTCTATGTCCCAGGGTTCTGCCACTACAGCTGATATTGAGAGGACAATCGCCATACCCGAAACACCTCGTCTGATACCGCTTGGTATGTTTACACCACTGGATATGCAAGCAAAAAAAACCTGAACCTGAATTTTTCTTATGTTTTCAATCCTAACTCTACACATTTCTGACTTTTATTGTTTTATTTATCAGATTCAGTTCAACAATTTGATTTGTTACACATATAAATACAAATAAACATATATATGTCATATATATAATTTTTCAGGCCTTTCGTTGGAATAAACCCAGAGAGGCACCAAGACTGGACGAGGCAAAGTCGTATCCAAGAAAACGGGCAAAGTTACAACCAAGAAGAGTACCACAGTGAACCCACATGTGTCCACTCTGCTAAGGAGACTCATGGATTTTGAGTGGGACTTCATTTGAGATGGTGAGATTACTCAATCCCATTAATCTATTTGTCAAAGCACCTGATTTTCTTTCTCTCTCTCTCTCACTCTCTCTCTCTCTCTCTCTCTCTCTACTACTCTACAAATACTTATTATTTTCTCATTACCACACATAAACTGTTTGGATATTTCTGGTTGGAATGTCATTATGATAGGAGGGAATGAGGGGCACAAATGTTAATTTTGTATGCATGTTGTATGTTGTATGTTAATTTTTTATGCATTGTAAGTTGTTTTGGAGCTGATCTCTCTCTCTCTCTTTCTCTCTCTTTCTCTCTGTCTCAGGCACACACACACGGCTACCTGGGCTGGATTGAGAAACCTGGTGTCTTTGAATGAGTCGTAACTCTCCTGCCAATGTTCTTGGACTTTCGCACTAACAGTAACTACAGTTTTGTAACATGTACTGTTTAGTGATGTTCATGTTAATTAACATTCATTTATTTAACATGCAATTGCTCTGCATGTGAAGGTTTTGCATGTCAACTTTACATTCAAATAAAAAGTTAAGTGCAATAAGAAGCTGTGCAGCTTTTTCTCTTACATTGCAGTCACAGGATTGAAAAAATCAGTAGGTTTATTTTATTATGGTTCGCCATCTGTTTGTAGCCATGTTTCAAACAGATTTAGAGACAGTGACATATATTAACATGTTTTCCTTAACAAAAGTGCCTTTAATTGTATGCAATCATGTTACTACTCATGTCTTAATTTAGTTTTAAAAAATAGTTTATTAAAATGTATAAATAATACAAACTAAATAGTCATTTAATTGTAAAATACTGTGAAATTAATTTTAAAAACCAGTTCATACTGTATTTTTCATGAACAGTACAAAACTGTAAAGTAAGCGACAATAAAAAGATGTTAATTTTACGGTAACAAAAGGGCAACCCAGCTGCCAGTAGTTTACTGTTTTTTTCATTTACAGTACAAAGCTGTAACTTTCAGTGACAGTAAAAAGATGTAAATTTTACGGTAATATAATGGCAACCCAGCTGCCAGTTGTTTACTGTTTTTTTACAGGAACATTTTTAACAGTGCATGTTTCAGCTCACAAAAAGGGTCTTGCATATCTTGCCCAGTTGGAGCCCACCTGACACCTAGTGTAATCCTGCCTTAAACCCACATGGTCAGTTAGCATGGGGCCAACATGGAACCTGTGGACAATCCCACTTGCAACCCATATTTCAGCCCATACTGTCCCCATGTAGGTCCCCCATAGGATCTAAAGCTGGGACCAAGATTGGTCTTGTCTGCTTTGCCCAGCTGGGGCCTACCTAAAACCTTGTGTAATCCTGCCTTAAACCCACATTGTCAGTTAGCATGGGGCCAACATGGAACCTGTGGACAATCCCACTTGCAACCCATATTTCAGCCCATAATGTCCCCATGTAGGTCCCACATAGAACTTAAAGCTGGGACCAAGATTGGTCTTGTCTGCTTTGCCCAGCTGGGGCCTACCTAAAACCTTGTGTAATCCTGCCTTAAACCCACATTGTCAGTTAGCATGGGGCCAACATGGAACCTGTGGACAATCCCACTTGCAACCCATATTTCAGCCCATAATGTCCCCATGTAGGTCCCACATAGAACTTAAAGCTGGGACCAAGATGGGTCTTGTCTGCTTTGCCCAGCTGGGGCCTACCTAAAACCTTGTGTAATCCTACCTTAAACCCACATGGGCAATGGGCTTGGGGCCAACATGGAACCCGCGGACAATCCCATATGGGTGTGATGTGAGAATCCCATATAGGGCCCATTATTTAGCCCACTTTGTACCCACATGGGCCCCACTTAAAAATGTTGGCTGGGAAGTGGAGCAGTTAAGTGACATAATGGTTTATTTGGTGATACAAGCATAAAAATTGGCATGAGCAGTCTCTGTTGGTCACTTGACAATGACCCACCGACAGTTATTTGAATTTCCAAGATGGCGGCCATTTTTCAAGATGGCCAACACCTTAGTGGAGCAGTTAAGTGATATAATGGTTTATTTGGTGATACAAGCATACAAATTGGCATGAGCAGTCTCTGCTGGTCACTTGACAATAACCCACCCACAGTTACTTGAAATTCCAAGATGGCGGCCATTTTTCAAGATGGCTGACACCTTAGTGGAGCAATTAAATTATATAATGGCTAATTTGGTGATACAAGCATAAAAATTGGCATGAGCAGTCTCCATGGGTCACTTGACAATAAGCCACCCACAGTTACTTGGGTTGACAAAAAAACACTCCCAGCCACTTGAAATTTCTATTTTCAAGATGGCTGCCCCCTGGATCCTCAAAAGATCAATTTTCTCATAGAAATGTATTGGGTTTTAGATTATTCTGGAAACCAAGTTTTAACACATCATAATACAGTTGTGTTGATTTGACTCTTCTTAATGAGTTGCAGTCCGTCCCAAAGCACTCACAAGCGGCCCAGTCCTCCCGCAGCGGTCTCTCCCAGCTGCAGTCAGAGCAGGAGATGTTAACCCCTCAGCGTCCAGTTTGCACCAGTCTGCAAATGAATCACACATGCGTGCAATTGCAGCTCAGTAGCGGCTCAGAAAACACTGACCCGAGGCAGGTACTTTCTGATCCTCTGTCCCAAGCCACACCCATAGCGGCTCACTAGAGGGAAAAGTACCTGATGGAAACACACCTTTTGTCCTGACTTCCAGCCAGACCATGCTGTCCCATATTCATTCCCACAGGGCCGACATATAGAGACAGACTCTCTCATTCACACCTACGGGCAATTTAGAGCCACCAATTAAGCCTAAGTGCATGTTTTTGGACTTTGAAGCCGGAGTACGGAGTATGCAAACTCCGTACAGAAGAGCCGCAGCAAGATGCGAGAGTGTTAACCACTACACCACCGTGTAGCCCCTGTCCCATATTGTGTCTTGTTAAATTTTAATTTTATGAAGTTGTAGTGTAAATTCACTACCCCTTTTGAGTGAAAAGAATGGATGGACGACCAGGTTGAAGTTCCTTTTAGTCTTCTTTATTATAACTCATCAAAAAATACAGGAACATTGGAGGAGACTATTGTCCAATTTTAAGGCTGTTGAATGAAAGGTCCCATACCAAATGTAGCCCTGTCTCCTCTAAATTTCTCTATGTGTGAGGCGTTTTAAGCCCTCGGTTCAACGCAGGGGAGCGTCTTCCAGGGGCACAAATACACTACTAAATTTACTTTTGAACCTTATTTGGCTGACATCCAAACCCCTCTTCTTTCTGATCGATGTTCACATTAAAACATCTCCTCTGTCAAAACAGCTGTCCCCAGAGTCTCCCCGAGAAGTCCTGATGTCTCTATTTTTTCGAAGGGTCAGGATGAGCCCCAAAGGGTCAGAGAGGCCCCTCTTTACTGGCACCAATATCCTCTGCCCATGTCACATACAGTATACTATTTGTGGCAAGAAAATATACTACAAAGTATTGTATCTTTATAATATAATTTGGAACAAAGAAACCTTTTTACAGAGGTAGGTAGGGGTGAGTCCCCATTTGGTTTAGGAAACCTTTGGGAACCTCCTTCTGGGAGGCAGGTACGATCCCTGTTTTTCCTTTTATACTATTTCTTTGTGGTTAGGTAAGTTAGCTTCTATTAAAATATTTACTACCTTTTGGTAAATACAAATTTGTGTTGGACTGCAACTCTGGTCGTTTTCGTCTCTGGTAGTTGGGAAAAAGGGAGACACATTGTGTTACGCTCCACCAACACTTGAGGAATCTGCCACTTTTTTCTTATAAACCTGTTACTTTTTTCTCATAGATTTGCCACTTTTTTCATGTAGATTTGCCACTTTTTTCTCATAAATCTGCTATTTTTTTCTTGTAGATTTGCCACTTTTTTCTCATAAATCTGTTACTTTTTTCTTGTACATTTGCCACTTTTTTCTTATAAATCTGCTACTTTTTCTCGTAGATTTGCCACTTTTAATCTCATAAATCTGCTACTTTTTTCTCCTAGATTTGTCACGTTTTTCGCATAAATCTGCTACTATTTTTCTCACAGATTTGGCATTTTTTCCCAATAAAACTGCTACTGTTTTTCTCGTAGATTTGCCACTTTTTTCCTATAAATCTGCTACTTTTTTCTTGTAGATTTGCCACTTTTAATCTCACAAATTTACGACTTTTTCCTCAAAATATTACCCCCTCCCCTGGGTCCTTTTTTTTTGTTTGTTTGTTTTTCTTTCTTGGCCTTAATATGCCATCGTAGTATTTTGAGGAATCTCTGCAGTTCCACTTTCTTTACCAGCTAATGTTGTTTGTCTGCTGTTTAGTGCAGCAGACAAACAAATCCTTTAAATCAGGACTAAAAACACTATTGTTTACTGCAGCATACTCTTAACTTTAACACTTATCTGCTCTACTCTACTGCCCTTACTTTTTAACTACACAATGTTTGACTTGTGCTTTTTATTATTTTATCTCTTTTTTATCCTGCTGTATCTTATTTTATCCTATTTATATTTTTATTTCTATTTCCCTGTTTTAATTGACTGTTTTTACTGTTTTCAATTATGTTTTGCTGTTTTTAAAGTGTATGTAAAGCACTTTGAATTACCTTGTGTTGAATTGTGCTATACAAATAAACTTGCCTTGCCTTGGCAGGTAGTTAAATCAGAGTTCATAAAAACTATTTATAAGAGTAGCTAAAGTCAACTTAAACAATAAAGTTGAGGGTCATAATTGGGTTATGATAAACAGGTTCCTCCCACTTTACACTGTTTTTCTTTGTCAAGAGGCAGAACACTCTAAAAAGTTGTGTTGTTGATTTTGATTCGCCCATGAAACTCCCTGTACGTGACACACCTAACTCTATAAAATGAGCTACTACACTGCAAAAAAGGCAACTTTTGTTTGGTTGGTAAAACTTGGAAATATAAATTATTGACATTTAGGGCAATAATGTAAGTTAGCACAACAAAGGAAGCCAGTTGTCTGCTCAAAAACAAGTTGGTGAGTTGTTGTTAATTATATCTTTAAGTTGGGGTTCACAACAAGGGACAATAGTTCTGATAACTCTTATTTCTTTGTTGTGAAATGCGGGAAAGCGGTGAAATTCGGTCATTAGCGAAAGCTAGCGGCTAACTGATGCTAGCGGCTAACTGATGCTAGTGGCTAACGGAAGCTAGCGGCTAACTGATGCTAGCGGCGCTGCTTGTTACAGCTACAAGAGTAGCCATTAGTGTATCAATGCTAACTCAAAATTGCGGTCGCAACATTAGCTGACATTTCATAGCGGCGTTACAATCGTGCCAATTCAGCACATTACAGAAGTTAGCAGAAGTAAGGATTAAAAGTTATTACTATGTAAAATTATAAGTTAGTACAACTTACAGTTGAGTTGACAAAAATCAGATTTCAGAGTTGAGCAAACTCAAAAACAAAACTTAAAATATTTAGTTTAATTGTCCAACTTCAAATTTTATCGAAGTTTGTTGCCTTGAAATTTTGAGTTTTTCAGTTTTTCGTTTCTCATTTATTGATATGACGTCGGACACATCAGAAGCCGGAAAATAAAAGTCCCGTCAAAATAAAAGTCCCGTATTAATAAGTACTTATTATCAAGCATAAAAAACAAAAAAAGTATCATCCTACACAGTATAGGCTACTGTTCTCTGAACCATGCATGGTTTACATTTATTAACATAATTATTATTGATTATTAATTGTAATTATTACTAATGCCAGGCCTAACGCCATAAATGAAAGCTATCGCTATGAAAGAGTTTAAGTACCGCTGGCATTAGTTATGACCAAGTTTTACAGACACAAATTGAAAATCCACAACAACAAAAAAACAGGTGATAGAAATGCAACTGAGAAAAAGACTTTTACTACTTTTTACTTCAGAACCAAACATGAAGTGGACATTAATAATGCAGAGCAATCACATATATATTAAATTCAAAGAAGCAAGTAGATGTTCACAAAGTTCACTTCAGTTTGAAAAATGTAAACTCTGTGCTATGCCTTGTCATAAAAAACATGTCAGTGTTTAAAAAAGCTCTGATTTATCTGATCTTGATTCAGAAAACCAGAATTTTGAAAGTTGTTTCTGGTATTGCAGACATACATTTTTACACTTTTACACAAGGCAGACTCAATGTGCTTCACAATGTATACACATAATTACAGTTAAAAAAACAAAAAAACAAAAAAAAAAAAAACAACAAAAAACACAGAAAAATCAAACAAAAATTAATTACAATTACGATTACAAATTAATTGAAGAGTGCAGGTAGACAAGCTATTCCATATTCACCACATATTACTTACAATAGTGTATTAGGGCCAAGTATGAAAAAAAGGGTAAGGGGGTAATATTTCAAGAAAAAAAGTGGCAAATTTGCGAGAAAAACAAACAAATCTGCTACTTGGATTTCACTTTTTTCTCATAAATCTGCTATTTTTTTTCTCTTAGATCTGCCACATTTTTCTTATAAATCGGCTTCTTTTCCTCATAGATTTGCCACTTTTTTCTTATAAACCTGTTACTTTTTTCTCATAGATTTGCCACTTTTTTCATGTAGATTTGCCACTTTTTTCTCATAAATCTGCTATTTTTTTCTTGTAGATTTGCCACTTTTAATCTCATAAATCTGTTACTTTTTTCTTGTAGATTTCCCACTTTTTTCTTATAAATCTGCTACTTTTTCTTGTAGATTTGCCACTTTTAATCTTATAAATCTGCAACTTTTTTCTCCTAGATTTGCCACTTTTAATCTCATAAATCTGCTACTTTTTTCTCCTAGATTTGTCACGTTTTTCGCATAAATCTACTACTTTCTTTCTCACAGATTTGGCATTTTTTCCCAATAAAACTGCTACTGTTTTTCTCGTAGATTTGCTACTTTTTTCCTATAAATCTGCTATTTTTTTCTCTTAGATTTGCCAAATTTTTCTTATAAATCTGCTACTTTTCCTCGTAGATTTGCCACTTTTTTCTTATAAATCTTTAACTTTTTTTCTCATAGATTTGCGACTTTTTTCATGTAGATTTGCCTTTTTTTTCTCATAAATCTGTTACTTTTTTCTTGTAGATTTGCCACTTTTTTCTCATAAATCTGCTACTTTTTCTCGTAGATTTCCCACTTTTTTCTCATAAATCTGCTACTTTTTCTCGTAGATTTGCCACTTTTAATTTTATAAATCTGCTACTTTTTTCTCCTAGATTTGTCACGTTTTTCGCATAAATCTACTACTATCTTTCTCACAGATTTGGCATTTTTTCCCCAATAAAACTGCTACTGTTTTTCTCGTAGATTTGCCACATTTTTCCTATAAATCTGCTACTTTTTTCTTGTAGATTTGCCACTTTTAATCTCACAAATTTACGACTTTTTCCTCAAAATATTACCCCCTCCCCTGGGTCCTTTTTTTTTTGGTTTGTTTTTCTTTCTTGGCCTTAATACGCCATCGTAGTATTTTCCACATTTCCGCTTTGTGATGTATTACTTTGTGTTCATCCTGCTGAAGTAGCACCATAGTGAAAGTCAAGAAAGTGTTGAAATTCACACAACTAATATGTCATGAACCCACATGCAACAACATTTTGTTTTTTTCAACGTATCTGAGACCAGGTAAACAGAACAGAACAGGTAAAAAGCAGCGATAATTTGTTTCTTGACCATGGTTAATGACTGGAAGAAAGGTTGTGGTATCTACAATTAATGCAAATATACAAATTATTATGCAATGAACCTCCACAATTAAAAAAACATAACTCCTCACATTTTGCAACGTCATAAAAGGTAAAAATTGGATACAAATGAATGTAATCTATTTCACTAAGAAATATGTATGACGTTAATTGACGCTACTCTAATATAGAAGGTAGTTTGATCCAATTTAATCTAATCATTTGCAATTTATGCTGCTTTAATTCCTAAAGATTCCCTTATTAGTCCCATAATGGGGAAATTGCCCCTTTTTTCACGTAGATTTTCCATTCTTAATCTCATAAATCTGCTTATTTTTCCTTGTAGATCTGCAACTTTTTTCTCATATATTTGCCACTTTTTTTATTATGAATCTGATACTTTTTTCTTGTAGATTTGCCACTTCTTCTTATACATTTGCTACTTTTTTCTCATCGATTTGCCACTTTTTTCTTATAAATCTGCTTCTTTTCCCTTGTAGATCTGCAACTTTTGTATCAGATATTTGTCACTTTTTTCTTATGAAACTGCTTCTTTTTCCTCATAGACTTGCCCCTTTTTTCACGTAGATTTTCCATTCTTAATCTCATAAATCTGCCAATTTTTTCTCATAGATTTTCCACTTTTCTATCATAAATCTGTTACTTCTTCCTCATAGATTTGCCACTTCTTTCTTATAAATCTGCTTATTTTTTCTTGTAGATCTGCAACTTTTTTCTCATAAATTTGCCACTTTTTTTCTTATGAATCTGATACTTTTTTCTTGTAGATTTGCCACTTCTTCTTATACATTTGCTACTTTTTTCTCGTCGATTTGCCACTTTTTTCTTATAAATCTGCTTCTTTTCCCTTGTAGATCTGCAACTTTTGTATCAGATATTTGTCACTTTTTTCTTATAAATCTGCTTATTTTTCCTTGTAGATCTGCAACTTTTTTCTCATATATTTGCCACTTTTTTTCTTATGAATCTGATACTTTTTTCTTGTAGATTTGCCATTTTTTTCCTATAAATCTGCAACTTTTTTCTTTTGGATTTGCCACTTTTTCCTTATAAGTCTGCTACTATTTTCTGGTAGATTTGCCACTTTTTCTAAAGAATATGCTACTTTTTTCTTGTGGTTTTGCGATTTTTAGTCTTATAAATCGGCTCCTTTTTCTCTTAGATCTGCCGCTTTTTCCTATAAACTTTTTTCTCATATATTTGCCACTTTTTTTCTTATGAATCTGATACTTTTTTCTTGTAGATTTGCCACTTCTTCTTATACATTTGCTACTTTTTTCTCGTCGATTTGCCACTTTTTTCTTATAAATCTGCTTCTTTTCCTTGTAGATCTGCAACTTTTGTATCAGATATTTGTCACTTTTTCCTCATAGACCTGCCACTTTTTTCATGTAGATTTTCCATTCTTAATCTCATAAATCTGCCAATTTTTTCTCATAGATTTTCCACTTTTCTATCATAAATCTGTTACTTTTTTCTCGTCGATTTGCCACTTTTTTCTTATAAATCTGCTTCTTTTTCCTTGTAGATCTGCAACTTTTGTCTCATATATTTGTCACTTTTTTCTTATAAATCTGATACTTTTTTCTTGTAGATTTGCCACTTCTTCTTATACATTTGCTACTTTTTTCTCTCGTTGATTTGCCACTTTTTTCCTATAAATCTGCTTCTTTTTCCTTGTAGATCTGCCACTTTTTTCTTGTTGATTTGCGACTTTTTCCTCAAAAATCTGCAACTATTTTCCCATAGATCTGCAACTTTTTTCTCATATATCTGCTCCTTTTTTCTCGTATATTATCCACTTGTAATGTCATATATCTGATATTCTTATCATGTAGATTTGAATCTTTTTTTCTTATAAATCTGCTACTTTTGCCACTTTTTTCTCGTCGATTTGCCACTTTTTTCTTCTTAAATCTGCTTCTTTTCCCTTGTAGATCTTCAACTTTTGTATCAGATATTTGCCACTTTTTTTCTTATGAATCTCATACTTTTTTCTTGTAGATTTGCCACTTCTTCTTATACATTTGCTACTTTTTTCTCGTCGATTTGCCACTTTTCTCTTCTAAATCTGCTTCTTTTCCATTGTAGATCTGCAACTTTTGTATCAGATATTTGTCACTTTTTTCTTATAAATCTGCTTCTTTTCCCTTGTAGATCTGCAACTTTTGTATCAGATATTTGTCACTTTTTTCTTCTAAATCTGCTTCTTTTCCATTGTAGATCTGCAACTTTTGTATCAGATATTTGTCACTTTTTTCTTATAAATCTGCTTCTTTTCCCTTGTAGATCTGCAACTTTTGTATCAGATATTTGCCACTTTTTTCTTATAAATCTGCTTCTTTTCCCTTGTAGATCTGCAACTTTTGTATCAGATATTTGCCACTTTTTTCTTATAAATCTGCTTCTTTTCCCTTGTAGATCTGCAACTTCTGTATCAGATATTTGTCACTTTTTTCTTATAAATCTGATCCTTTTTGTGAACACACCAAGCTATCGGGAGCTGTGAGGGGGGTTAGCTGTCAGTCAGTCCTGGGATTCAAACCGGCGAACACGGACTAAACTGATTCAGTGTTGTGTTTGCAGCCTGGTAGTTTTCCTGCTCTGTGCAGGAACAGCAGAGGTAACACCAGACTGCTGGGCAGATAGAACCAGGCTGTAGACCACATTATAAAACGTTTATCACAGATGTTAAGTACTGATGTAAAAGACAGCCCACCAAAAACCAGGGCACTCAAGAACCTCGCGAACAGAGTTCCCATGATAGCCAATATGGTGTAGAAAGCCCTCTGCTTTGATTGGTCAATGTGGTCCCTGTTCCCGCCCACCTCCCCCGGCCCTGGACGAATCAGAACACAGAGAACAGAAATGCTGAGAAAAGAGACAACAAGAAAACAGACGCCAAAGAACAAGAAATATGGGACTGTGGCGAAGTTTCTATACATTGCTAGTCCCACTGTAGCAAAGCTCATCAGCCAAACACACCCGATGCAGATGTTCCTGATCCGGACCCCGCCAGCCTGTCTCAGCCCCAGGTAGGTGACCGGGTGAACCACAGCCAGGTAGCGCTCCACACAGGTGAGGAGGTGAAACAGAGTCTGCCCAGGTGAGATGATGCTGAATGCTTTCCCTCCCAACACGGTCATCACATCTTGAGAAGTGTAGACGCCGTAACTGTAGAAGCAAGAGCCCAGGAAACTGATCAGCTCCAGGGAAACCATATGAAAGGTGAAGACGTCCGAGTGACTCGTTGCCGAGGCAGCGGGGCGTTTCCTCCGCCGGCGGTAGCCCATGTAGAGGACGAGGATGAAGAGAGGGAGGAGGAGGAGATAGGCGAGACAGAGAGCTGTAGACATAAAGAGGCTGTTCGTGATCTCCAAGCAATCGTCAGTTGGAGGTTTGAGGGAAGAGTTGGAGGAGGAATTAGCCGACATGTTTGATTCTACAGAGAGAAAAAGAACAATGTTGAAGTCAGATACAGGAAAAATATGTGAGAATTTGTCATGGAGCAACTTTACAGACACATTTTCTAACATGAAGCCTGAACGGAAAAGATTTGCTGCTTTTTTCCTATGAATCTGCTACTATTTTCTCGCAGATTTGCCACTTTTTTCTAATAGATCTGCTACTTTTTTCTTGTAGATTTGCCACTTTTTTTTCCTTATAAATCTGCACATTTTTCTCATAGATTTGACACTTCTTCTATAAATCTGCTACTTTTTTCCAGTCAATTTACCACTTTTTTCTTATAAATCTGCCACTTTTTTCTTGAAGATTTGCAACTTTTTTCGCTACTTTTTCCTCATAGATTTGCCACTTTTTTCTTATAAATCTGCTACTTTTTTCTCTCATGGATTTTCGCTACTTTTTCCTCATAGATTTGCCACTTTTTTCTTATAAATCTGCTACTTTTTTCTCTCATGGATTTTCGCTACTTTTTCTCTCATGGATTTGCCACCTTTTTTCTATAAATCTGCAACTTTTTCCTCATAGATTGCCACTTTTTTTCTAACATAAATCTGCTACTTTTTCCTCATAGAGTTGCCATTTTTTTCTTTTCATAATATAATCATATAAATCTGCCACGTTTCTTGTATATTTGTCACTTTTTTCCCATAAATCTGTTACTTTATTATCATAGATTTACCACTTTATTATCATTAATCTGCTACTTTTTTCTTGTATATTTGCCACCTTTTTCTTATAAATCTGATACTTTTTTCTCATAGATTTTCCACTTCCACCTATTAATTTGCTACTTTGTTCTCGTCAATTTGCCACTTTTTTCTTGAAGATTTGCAACTTTTTTCTTATTAATTTGCTACTTTTTCCTCATAGATTTGCCTTTTTTTATCATCATATAATCATATAAATCTGCCACTTGTTTCTCATAGATTTGCCACTTTCTTCTCATAAATCTGCTACTTTTTTCTCATAGATGTGCCAGTTTTTTCTTATAAATCTGCTACTTTTCTTGTTGATTTTTCCAGTTTTAATCACATGAATCTGCCACTTTTTTCTTGAAGATTTGCAACTTTTTTCTTATTAATTTGCTACTTTTTCCTCATAGATTTGCCACTTTTTTCTTATAAATCTGCAAATTTTTCTCGTAGATTTGCTATTTTTCTCTCATAAATCTGCTACTTTTTTCTATAAATCTGCTACTTTTTTTCTTTCGTCGATTTGCCACCTTTTTTCTATAAATCTGTGACTTTTTCCTCATAGATTGCCACTTTTTTTCTCTCATAAATCTGCTACTTTTTCGTCATAGAGTTGCCATTTTTTTCCATCATAAATCTGCTACTTTTTCCTCATAGAGTTGCCATTTTTTCCTTTTCATAATATAATCATATAAATCTGCCACGTTTCTCGTATATTTGTCACTTTTTTCCCATAAATCTGTTACTTTATTATCATAGATTTACCACTTTATTATCATTAATCTGCTACTTTTTCCTCGTAGAGTTGCCACTTTTTTCCTATGAATCTGCTACTTTTTTCTTGTATATTTGACACATTTTTCCAATAAATCTGCTACTTTTTTCTAAGGTAAGGTAAGGTAAAAACTTTAATGTCCCCGAATGGCAATTTGATTTATAGACAGTAGTATCAGACAAAACAGCATAAAATACAACTACAAAATACACACAAATGCAATAGTACAAACAACACAGTTCCATGTTATCACTCACTGTTAAATATAGTACACTGTAAAAAATGTTTGTAGAAATTACAGTAAAACACTGTCAAATTATATCAGAAATAGGGCGTGAAATTAAAAATGTAATATCACCGTAGTAGACACTTTTAATTACCGTAAATCAAAGAATAGCACAAAACTTTTACTTTTTTCTGTCATAAACTTGTTAAGCAAAACACAGTTTTGCTGTAAAAAATATTAGATTTTTCATTTAAAATGAATGGAGAAATACCATAACGTCACAAGGACATAACTACCCTAAAAATAATAGCAGACCAAAGGACCTAACAAAGGACCTAAAAAGACCAAAAGAGTCACAAAACGACCAAAAAAAGAGACAGAAAATGACCAAAAGAGACACAAAACCATCAAAAAAGACACACAATGACCAAAAGAGACACAAAACTATCTAAAAAGACACAAAATGACCAAAAAAAAGACAGAAAACGACCAAAAGAGACATGAAATTATCAAAGAAAGACACAAAATGACCAAAAAAATACGTAAAATTATAAAATGAGACACAAAATTACCAAAAAGAGACACAATAGGGATAAAATGGCAAGTGATTTTTCAGTCTAAATGACAGATTTAGCTGATATTTACATTTAAATTTACACACAAATTTACCACAGCTGCCGGTATTTTACCGTAAATTAAACAGAATATTTTTTACAGTGTAGAATTATGAGAAGCACAATGTCCTGACATCAATGCTTGTTAAATCTCTTAGATTTGCCACTTTTTTCTCATAAATCTGCCACTTGCTGCTACCTCCGGCATGTTTTTTTTACTGACAATCATCAAGTTAATAATAAAAACGCACCTTGTCTGCTGCACTTGTTTTTGATTGAACCTTCTTCTTCTGCGTCTCCGACTCACTGACTGCTGATTTGATCCACATATACTAATGTTCACTCTCCTGTCTGGGAGTGAGTTATTAATGATGTGACAGAGTGACAGGTGGAGGTGTTTTGCATGTTTCAAAACACACTTCTGATGAGTCTAGACTCTAATCAAAGCAGGCAGATTTCCCTGTGGTCTGCGCTATTTTATGCTGCTTAAATTCATTCATCCAGTGTTGTGTTTGCAGCCCAGTAGATTTTATTCTGTGCAGATTATTACATAAAACTCCTATTAATCCTGAATTATTCTCATATATTTGCACAACTATCCCCCTTTTTGCCACTTTTTTCTTGCAGATTTGCCACTTTTTTCCCTAGATCTGCCACTTTTTTTCTCATAAATATTTTCTTGAAGATCTGCCATTTTTTTTCTTATAAATTTGCTACTTTTTCTTGTGGATTTGCCACTTTTTTCTCATGAATGTGCTACTTTTTTCTCGTAGATTTGCCACTTTTTCATTATAAATCTGTTACTCTCCTCGTAGATTTGCCCCGACCACTGGTCCCTACAGCTATTGCTGTATGGGACCAGTGCTCGGTGCGATTGCCCCGAGGCCCTAATAAAATAATAATAATAATAATAATAACTACAACATTTCCTCTGGGGAAATTCTGAAAGGGCCACGGGGGCTACTGCCGGTGTGTGTACACTATGATGAGATTTTTCAGAGATTTCAGACAATTAATACTAGTAATGTTATGATACTACATTATATATAGTAATAATAAAATAATAAAATATAGTAATATATATATTATATACAAGGAGCACACCTACAACAAGCATTCCTTTTCAAGTATTTATTTATACAGCAATCTATGCCCTTTAACCTCTAAATGTGTGTGTGTGTGTGTGTGTGTGTGTGTGTGTGTGTTCTTGTACTTCCTACATAGTGAGGACCAGAACAGGTTTTTAACCAACAGAGTGAGGACATTTTTGCAAAGTGAGGACATTTCGGCGGTCCTCACTTCTTTAAAGGCTTTTTTGAGATTTCAGACTTTGTTTTAGGGTTAAGGTTACAAAAAATTATAATTAACTGAAACTGTTTTTTGTGGTTACAAAACGAACTAAAATTATAGTGAAAATGTCCTTCGTTTTTGTCTTTGTCAACTTTTTTCATACATAATGAAGATGGATCAGACAAAGGAAATAAAGGCAAAATTTACTGTGACCTCTTTTAATCTCCCACCCAACAAATACCCCATTACAAAAAAATACAACTAACAAATACTAAATTAAAACTAAAGTACTAAAACTAGCAAACTCACTCTAAAAACTTATTAAATCTAACTGAATTTGAAAACAAAAATTAACAAAAAAAAATTAAAACTAAAACTAATGAAAAATCCAAAACTATTATAACCTTGCTAGGGAATTCACTGTTCTAATGAGGGTCCTCACAAAGATAGAAGTACAAGAATGTGTGTCTGTGTGTGTCTGTGTGTGTGTGTGTGTGTGTGTGTGTGTGTGTGTGTGTGTGTGTGTGTGTGTGTGTGTGAAGCATATGTATCTGGAGGAGTGTGCGCTTTTCAGCAATAAAAAAATAGAAATAAACATATGAATATAAACATAAAATAGAAATAAAAATATGAATGAAAGACGTAACGAATTCGGCGATTACCATTGGCCGCGAATCCAGCCAATCAGCGTCAATGCGGATATGACGTATGGACGCTAAAGATGGCGTCAGTTTCAAACGGCTCCTGAACGAATGTCGCTGTAAGTGTTTATAAAAGTTTATTACAGACTATTTTCAACTATTCTTGTAAATATTGTGATTTAAAAAAGTAAAATGAACCTCATCATACGTGTTAAAACTAGTTTGGAGCAGATTAAAAAAGTCGTGGTTTTTGTGTTATTATAATTATTATAATTATGTGAAAATCAGCTATCTGTGTTTTTTTGACACGTGCCGAATTGTTAAGTACACCACATTGATTCCTAAATAGTCTTAAATATTGTTTAAAGTGGGACTAACTCGGGAGATTTTGCGGTTTTTTATTACCCCGGACATAACTCCATTCACGAAATGTGGGATTTTATATTTACTTCTTCACTGAGAAAACTGTAAACACCGCAGAGAAATAAATAAAACACCGATATAATCCTCATGCCCTTCCTTCAAATTCGTCTTATAATAGATTCACTAAGCGGCACTTAACATGTGTAAAATATCGTTAAAAGTATGTGGAAATAAGCTATAGCTGTGGTTTTTTGACAGGTGCCCCGAATTGTCATAAGTAGACCCGATTTATTCCTAAAAAAATAGCCTTAAATGTTGTTTTAAAGCAGCTGTTCTCAACCTTGGGGTCGGGACCCCAATTGGGGTCGCTAGATGATTTCTGGGGGTCGCCAAATCATTTTGGAAGTCAGCTCTGTCTCCACTGTGTTAAAGTGTTTTAGTCTTTTTGGTCATTTAATGTCTTTTTTTTGGTCATTTTGTCTTCTTTTTTTTTTTTTTATAATTTTGTGGGGTTTTTTTTTAGTAATTTTTTGGGTTATTTAAGTAATTTTGTTTCTTTTGGTCATTTTGTGTCTTTTGGTCATTTTGTGTCTTATTTTTCCCGCTCATTTTGTGGTCAAGTTGTGTCTTTTTGGTCATTTTGTTTTTATTTTTTGGTAATTTTGTGTCTTTTTGGTCATTTTGTCATTT